>NC_046378.1:12442911-12552352 GCF_011125445.2 Fundulus heteroclitus | reverse complement strand
GTAGCAGCAACCTCTAATAGCCCACTCCACTTCCAAAGGGGTTGAAGCAACTGCCAGTCTGGTTGAGTCGTTTGGAACTTCTGACGAAAGGTATGATCACAATATGTTAGACTTTTAGCATTGATATAACTTGTTCTGGGTAATGGGCACACAAGCTTAAGTAGAGTTAGCATCATGTGTGATGATATGCACAAAAGTTGCATAGAAGGTTTTCCTACTTATAAAGTAATTTTTCTAACCATTAGGTGTTTCTTTCCCTGATGTGGTGTTACAGTCATTCATGGATTTCTGTTAGACATGCGCTGATCCTGTGCTCTGGTATTGACTAATTAGCAGGATTATATTGGATGAATGAAGCAGATCAAGCATTCCAATTCATTATTAGTTTGTTATTAAATACATTTACAGCAATCTAATCACTTCCATTCTATGTTTGTAAAGCCTGTTAAATCAACATGTAGAGCACGCACAGCACCTAGTGATGATTAATATTTGTGATAATGTGTTAGCTTTTCTTAACAAAACTTATGTAAAGCCTCATGCCTTCACTCACAACAAGGAATGGTTCATATATTCAACAGTAGCATCTGATCGGTATCGGCATATATGCTCAGCCCAGGTATCGTATTGGAACGCAAACACCGGATCAGGGCATCTCTAATTTCTCTGTTGTTTTCTATGTTATCTGATGTTTTATTACTTGTATTTCAGTGAAAAGGTTTCTATGCTTTCTGGAATTGAGAGGTTATAAGCAGTCTAAGGGAATCACTTATTGACAACTCCCCAGCATTTGACAAGACCATGACAGCCACTGAGAGGGAGGACAATTTTTGTCAAAACACAACAGAGACACAGCAACAGAGTACAGGGATAAAACTGTCAATTCAACTGCAATGGATACCATCACTGTTGGAGCAATCAAGGTAATTTAATAGCTACAATGATGAAGCCTATTGCAGGGTTATGTTAAAGAAAACAATAACATCACTTGGGATTGGTCAGGGATTAATACTATTCTTGTGATGAATTTAGGAGGACCCAAAATACCCGAAAACAAGTGAGTACAAAAATAATATCAGTCTTTATTTTGACGCTGCGGCTCGGTCCCTGGTTCGGCTCGCACTCTGCGACTGGCCGCTCCTGAAGGCAGAGTCGCAGGTTAGTGACCAGCAGATATTAACAGGCTTGTTAGAGAGAAGTGAGGTCACTAACCTGGACGTGCTGAGGGCAGAACTCTGACTCCTTGTTACGAAGGCGTCCGAGAGGGGGGTTATCCAGGGCTCTTTTGTCCAGGTCCGGTCCAGGTCTTTGTCAGGGGGAAAACCGTTTAGTTCAGGCAGCGGTCTCCAAGGGGGAATCCAATAGAGCGTCCAGGTCCAGGTCCAGGTCAATCCAGAAGGCACAGACAGAACAGGGGGGCAGCGAACTCGTTTACTCACGGACAGGCTGGGGTCGGATCACGGTGAGGCAGTCCAAACACTGAGGCTGACAGGCAGGACCCAGGCAGGCAGACAAATCCAAAGGGGCAGGCAGGTATCCAAAAACAGAGGCAGAACAGGTCGAGAGGCAGACAGGCAGACAGGAATTTCAAAAATGCTGGAAGCGCTCACCGTATGGCTAGAGACGTTCTGGCACTGGAGGCTACGAGGAGCAGAGCTTTTAAGCAGCCAGGGTGGAGACAGACACAGGTGTGCTGATTGCAATCAGCAGCTCCAGTGCCAGGAACGTTACAATTCTGTCATCCTATTTATTTGTTGTGTGTTGGTTCAGTACCCTTTGAGTACCCTTAAGTATTTTTGCCACTTCCCTTTCCCCAGTAAGTAATGTCTGGAAAAGAAACATAAGAATGTTGAACTTACAGTGAAAAAACATGCTGCAATACCAATAAAACCAAGTTCTTTAAAAGGAAAGGTTGATAAAATCGGGTTCTTCGAGTACTGAAAAAACCTTTAAGATTTCTTAAATGTATTACTTTTAAACCACTACACTTCTAAAACTACAATTTTACAGCATTTGCAACTAAATAAAAAGCTACAGTTTTAAAGCTAATGGCATGAATGTCATTTCTGCAATTACATTTTTTTCTTTTACTCTTCTTCCTAAACTTTAGATTGGAAGCTCATTTTAAGAGTGGAGAATCAGAAATGCAGTCGGTGGAAACAGAAGCTGTAGCGAGGTTATGACTACTTTTGCAGTGATAGCGGGGATGGAATTGGTGGCACACCACATCAACTACCCAGTATGACAGAGGATTTAATATAAAATATGATATATGATATTGCCATGCATGTGGCTTCAGTAGTAAGCTGCACTGAAATAATTTACAAATGTGTTAGTAAGATGTTTTTGATGTGTCTTTGTTGCAGCAAATGTGATTCAATTGCATGAGCTCCTCAGCAGCCATCCATGCCGCAGAAGCCCGTTAATCATTCATTCAGATAAGTCATGTGTGTGTCAGCAAGGAGAAACCTAAAACACACAGAGCAGTGGTACTTGAGGACTAGGATGTAGAAACTTGGATCTAGATTTCCTTCTAGACCACTGAGCTGACTTCAGACCTCATGAAACACAGCAGTGCCACACCATCAGAAAATATGGCTTTCTAAAACCGACACTAACTATGGAAACTTCATATTGTAGCTCAAGCAACTTTGTGTCTGCCCCCCCCCCCCCTCCCCAAAGTCTGGGATCGAGATTTGCAAATGAAATACACGTTTTAATTTCGATCGAAGAGAGGACTTTGAACCACTAAGCTACAGTCAAGTATTTTCCCCTTAGCCCAGGATAAATGTGCCTGACACTGACTCTGGTTCAAGAAAGCCTTAACACAAGGAATACAATAGTGGGAGCTCAAGACCTAGAAATGACTGTGTTTAGTGGGGGGTTTTCTGAGGCTCTGACTCCACGCACAGTACACACCTTGTGAATTTCTCTCCAAAATATTTCAAGAGGTTTTTGCTTCCAACTCCTCTCAAAGTTACTGTGATCTCTGTTGGTTAAGTACTGTCTTCAACCAAGCATTTTTCCTTGCACTATACTTTCTATTACTATGCTTGGCCACAAGCATAGTAATAGATGGTACCCCCCCCCCCCCCTCCTCTGTTCCCACCCCTACCCAATTGAATTATTGTTATCTTTTCATATAATTTTTGTTCTTGGTGTACATACCTTTTCATAACTTTTTCATAAACATTTTCTTTTACCCATTTTGAGTATGGGTATTTTGAAAGTTTTCCATACATTTTTAAAATCTGTGCTTCATTAAAACATTGAAAAAGTTTTTATCTCATATCATCAAATGCCCGTGTCCTGTCTTAGTGGGAGCAGAGAGTCTGTTTTTTTTAAATGCACAGGCGAGTGATGTGGGGACGAATCTTTGACAGGAATAAACATGTGTCATCTTCTACCTTCCGGCTTGACTGATACTTGTTTTTGATCAATTTCAATGCAGAACAAGCGCATTCACATAGGTAGAGGTGAGGTGAGAGATGAGTACATGTAGCACTTTTTTGGAGAGGTGTGAGAATTTGCTCTCCACAGACAGCCAGAACTGTGCCAATGGCATTTCACTCATGTTTTTAAGTCCATATTAGAATTCAGTTCAAATAAGGGCCTCTTCTCTAGCAGTGTTAATGCATCGCTTGGGTGTCGTTTGGAATGAAAATGGATTTCACAACCACTGATTTGCCAAGGTTTCTTCTCCAAAATCTTCAGTAAACTGCTCATGCAGGCCATCTAAATGTGCAATGATCACCTGTTGCAAAGTGTTCAGCTGAAGTGCTCCCTTCTCCACAACATCCAGCATCAGAAACATTTCCACAGAGCCTTGTTTAATACAAGCACACCACAAGTCCAGCTTTTTTCAGAATGCAGTGACTTGATGGTGTGCCAGAAAGATATGGCTGTCTTTGCCCAGGGAATCGTTTATTCAAATTGTTGATTCAGTCAAATATATCTGAAAGATGTGTCAACATTGCAACCCAGTTCACAACCTTCATATAATTCACCAGTGGAGAACTGGTGTCGGCAAAGAACAGGAGAACCTCCTCGCACAAATCACACAAGCAGGTTAGCAAGGCTAAAACTCCTCCTCAACACTCAGTTCTTTTAATATAGTGTGCATAGCATAATAAGTGACATTGGTAGACTTATCCAGCTTAATGGAAAAGAGAGGGCTGTCACGGATAGCATCCAGAACCTGTTCCTTCACGTCCGATGCCATGTCTGTGTTGCAGCGTCGGATGGTGCAGCAGCCTCTCCCAGCATCACTGAACATGTCTTTAGCTGCAGGTAAGATTAATGAGTCACCGATGTTGTGGGGTTTACCTGCTGTAGCTATGCATAATGTGATGATGCTTTAGTTGCCTTGTCATTTATAGTGCTAAAATTACGAATTAGGTTTTGCTGTGAGCGCCGTTCACTCAGCCTAATATAAAATTCCAGGAACTTGGTCACCAAATTTGGATGTTTGCTCAACAATATGACGACTAAAGCTGACTTGGTTTCATAGTGTCATTAGTTAGCACCTCTTTGTAGACTTTATCACATCTATTCTTCCTCCCAGCTGCTGTTAGACTTTTATAACCATCACTGCTCCCAACAATCTCAATAAGTTGTTTACATCCCTGCTGGTAATTGCAAAGCTTTTGCCATTTTCTTGTGGAAAGTCCTTTGCTGTTTTTATGCACAGTTATACAAGCACATATTGTAACTTTTGGGTCACCATACTCAGTTAAAACATTTTATTTAATCTAAGTGTGCCATTACCCTAATAACTGTGCTATTTATCTTGTGCTGTGGGTTGTTTCCCTTTACTGGCTGCTGATACACCTGAATTTCCCCCACTGTGGGACAATAAAGGATTTTTGTATTTTTATTCTATTCTATTCATCTCTATAGACTGCAAGCCATAATCACAAAGGTTTACAGAAACAAATGCTCAAAATATGCCACTCTGACTATTATGAATTGTTGGCAGTGTACCCGCTCTGCCATCCTATGCTAATGAGAATGCAGACACAGTGCACCTGAACCGAGGCAATTTGGGTGACTTGATCTCAGTCCCCTTTTTGTTTGAAAGCTAGTCCCTAAAACATTTGAAAGCTAGTCAAGTTCTCCCCACAAGGATAAAAAACCATATAGCTGCACGTGGTTAAAATTGCAGGCACAATTCAAAATAACTATTGCAGGCACAATTCTGTGCCTGTCAGCCAGTCTATGGATAATGAAGCGTTCAATAATAGAGGGGGGGCTGAATTGAGGACCAGTTGAACAGACTTAATTTCAGCACAACAAATATGTGTTTTCAAATAATGATCAAACTAGACTAATTACATAATAAATTCATTAAATAGCGTTTGTGGTGTTTTTTTATGTTACACATCACTAGAGATATTATGCAATGAATTTTAGAAACTGCCCCTTCTGCTTTTCATTATGAAGATGACATACAGTATTTGGCACACAATATTTTTTATTGTTTTAGATTTATTTGAAAGGGAAATCTGACATTATTTTAGTCGCACAGAAAAATACTTGTTTGTGTCCAAAGATTCCGAAAGTATTTTACACATGTAAATAGCTTTTTTATTTAAGCAAACCAAGGTTCTACAAAGCACCTCAGAATTGCTTAGATTGCATCAAATTCACGTATACACCAGTTTCTTCTCTTTATATTACCACTCTGCTACTAGTATGTTCTTTTATTTAACTCAAGTACTGTTAAAGGTATACTATGCAACCGGGGTTGATTTTCCAGCGAGGCTCCCCCCAGAGGGCGAAAGTAAAAGTGCACTGTCATAAAGATGCTCAGCTGTTCTGGTTTCTCCATCAAGCCAGGCGCGGTTGTTTTGAGCTTAGCAGACAGGCGAACGCAACGAAAAGTGGAAAAAATGGCAGTACAAACAATGACTAACACAGCGAAGGTATGAACATCAAGCTTCCCGCAGCGCTATCTTGGCGAGGCGGCCGCCTCGCCAGTTTTTTATTATTATTATTATTATTATTTTTATTTTATTTTTTTTATGTTGGTGAGACGCTACCGCCACCGCCTCGCCAAGCCGCAGCCGCAGCCGCCGCCGACTCGCCGCGGCCGCCGCGGTAGCGTCTCGCCAACATAAAAAAAAAAAAAAAAAAAAGATAATAATAATAATAATAAAAACTCGATATGCTTGCATGTTTATTTGACGTTAACACGCGGTTCTTTGTTGTTGCTTTCGCGTGTGCATATAGTGAATGGCAGGGCAAAAACACATGGAGTTCTCACCGTAAAGCGAGACTTCTGTGTGTGCGGGCCGTGAGCTCTTGCAATTGCAAGTGCGGTATTTCCCCCACAGACCCCCAGGGCGGCCGAGAAAACCTTTGTTCGACCTGAAATGACTCATATAATCATCCAAAACGGTATGGAACACATTAATTAACTGAAAAATGTTGCATAGTATGCCTTTAAAGGAGAAGTCCGGTCAAAATCAGAATTCAAACTGCTGAAAGTACTTTAAATATACAATTATTACATACTGTTCAATAAATGATAAGCTTTCTTATAAGCCATCTTGGTGAAGAACAGTACTGCCTCCTCCCAGTTGTGACGTCACTGGCGGTATTGGCTGTAGAGCAAGTCCCAATGCCCTATCTGTCCCCTTGTAAATAAATTATCCGTTTTCATGACAAAAATATTTTTTTTAACCACTTAAACAAGATAGACATGGTATTACGCATTCAAATTTAAATCAATACTAATTTTACATTATAGAGACATAAAAGACAACAAATAAGCATTAAAGTACGGTTTATGGGTTGGGTTCTGCAATGTTATAAGATGAGTATAAAACTCATCTTTAGAACCAATCTCTGCTCAAAATGGTGCAGAGATTGCACCATTTTGAGCACCTAATCTACTTTCAGCAGTTATCATCAGTTATTGCAACCGTAAACTGCAGAAAATAAGGCCAGATCGGCTCATTCTGAGTTTTACTTTGGTCCTGCTGTCACAATGAGCTACAGCACGTTATAAGGCGGAGGGATATTTCGGCGTCACTTAGTTTAGACCCCAAACAATCGACTTCACTTTCAGAAACAGCCCAAAAAAAACTGCAACCCGCAACTCCTGCAAATTGACAAGCGACTTTAGAAAAAATAAGACCAAAGTCGTATAAAATAAGTGGGCTTCACAACAGTGAGCACTCTTTCCAGGTTTGTTGTATCCCTTCCGCCGCTCTGGTCAGTAAACAAATATTGCCGCAAATTCTACATTATAAAAAAAGAAAACCTAACGAAAATCCTCGCTCTCATGTCATCTTGAAGACATCCTTTATCCAAATGTTTGGCTTACAGACGACGTGTTTTCTCTCTGGCCAGAAGCACGATGGCAAATCCTCCCTCTTCACGGTGGTAATCCAGCAAAACAGCCCATGTGGATGATGAAATCGGAAAGGTGGAACAAATGGCAAAGGGGCAGCCTGAGAAACACTTACAGGCAACTGATAATCCGTGGACAAAGGGTCCCTACTCGTTTTCATGTAATATGTTTGTTTCTTTCGAGAAACAACATTCTAGTTTTCAGGACTAGGAAGGAAGGAAGGAAGGTACAGGACACAGGAACAGTTAAAGGACACAGCAAGGAAGGACAGAACGCAACTGAAATAAGGATAAACAGAAGATACAACACAATATTAGGTCAGTGTGATAGGCAATGAACTCTGAAAATACAAACAGTTGTTTTCTTATCTATTTTTTACATACTCATGCTGCTGTTATCCTTCTTCCCCCTCTCCATCTGTCATGTTTGGAATCAGTTTGCATATCATACCTTAACTGTAATCAGGTTTTATAGGTATAAATTGCTCCCTTAATAAAGCCAAATATGTTCAGGGTCACAACGTTTTCTTGTTGTGACCTTACCATAAAACTGTGTCAAGTGTCAAGAGAAAACATTTTTATTAAATACAATGAAGTTAGTGGCTGAGTGTAATAAATGGGGAAAAGTTCATGGAATGTTAAGACTTCTAAGGGCCTTCATAACAACAAGTTACTTGTAACTTCACTTTAAAAAAACAAACATTTAATCCAATTAAACTGAACAGCGTCATTCCCTAGAGAAAATAATACAAATAAAACTTTGATTGAAATCAAAATTGAGAAGCATCTGTTTTATAAAAAATAGTACAAAATAAATAATAATATTAATAAATTCAGTCAATCAGGCTGACTCAGTGAGAGTTCTTTGGCACTGACTCCGTCAGAAGACATGAAAGCCTGCGAATGGCGATGAGTTTGGATGTTAATTTTAGGATTAGGATTAGTAAGTCTCCCCCCTATGGTCCGGACACTGGTGGTGGAGGCTGGAGGAGAGAAGGGAGCAAGGAGCCGCATGAGAGCACGGAGGAGGAGATGGGATGGAGGTGGGTCCAAAGCTCAGCTGAAGAGCAGTAGAATCCATGGATAGACGGCTTCATAATCAAGGGCTTACAGGATGATTGGTTGAGGTAGGATGAAGACTTGATGCAGATGGATTGGATCACAGGTGCAAGAGGGTGAGAGTCGGATAATGCAGGTTAGTTTTTCATTTTGAATTTACATTCCAGTTTGTTCATGTTAATAATAAAATCTTCTTCAAACTCTAGGGTCACTTGTGGAATACCACAGGGTTCAGTCCTTGGACCAATTCTCTTTACTATATATAATGCTTCCGATTGGCAAAATTATCAGACAGCATGGTATTAATTTCCACTGTTATGCTGATGACATTGAGCTATATTTATCCATAAATCCTGATGAATGCAATCAATTACTTTGATTACAGGCATGTCTTGATGACATCAAAAGCTGGATGACTTTAATTTCCTGCACTTAAATTCTGACAAGACAGAAGTTGTAATCTTTGGACCAGAGGTCCCTCAAAAAAAAACTTCTTAATCAATCACTTAATCTGGATGGCATTAACTTGGCCACTGGTAATAAAGTAAAAATTCTTGGTGTTATTTTTGACTCTGGAAACAGGTTGGTGTTATTTTGACTCTGGAAACAGGTTTCCAGAGTTTCCTTTTTTCACCTCAGGAATATCACCAAAATTAGAAACATTCTGTCCAGGGGTGTTGCTGAAAAACTAGTCCATGCATTTGTTACTTCAAGGCTGGACTATTGTAATTCTTTTACTATCAGGAAGTCCACAAAATGCAGTTTGAAGCCTTCAGTTGATCCAAAATGCTTGCAGCAAGAGTTTCTGATGAATATCAACAAGAGGGATCATTTTTCTCCAATTTTAGCTTCCCTTCATTTGCTTTCTGTTAAATCCAAGAATAGAATTATAAAATTACTCTAACGTATAAAGCCCTTAATAATCAAGCTCCATCATATATCAGAGCTCTGATTACCACAGTATGTTCCTAACATAGCACTTTGCTCTCAGACTGCAGGTCTATTGGTGGTTCCTTGAGTCTCTAAAAGTAGAATGGGAGGCAGATCCTTTTAGCTATCAGGCTCCTCTCCTGTGGAACCAACTTCCCAGTTTTGGTCCGTGGGGCAGACACCCTGTCTACTTTTAAGACTAATCTAAAACTTCCTTTTGACTAAGCTTATAGTTAGAATGGCTTCATGTTACTCTGAGCTACCTCTATAGTTATGCTGCTATAGGCTTAGGCTACTGGATGACATCAGTGCCTATTTTTCTCACTCTACTGATTTCTACTGTTCTCCAGTCTGCATTGCATGCATTGAAATGGACTGTTGTCATTTCAGCTTTTAACTTTTTGTGCTCTCTCTTTTATCTTCATAGTAGGTACACCTGGTCTGGCTTTCTGTTAGGTGTGACATCATTCAGGGAAGACAGATCACCCGCTATTACCATCTAATGTAGAACAGATTACTGGATCAATGTGTGCTTCTGTGCTTTTTTGTCTGTCTTGTGTGTCTCTGCTCTGTCTTCTCTAACCCCTAGTCGGTCGAGGCAGATGACCGTTCATACTGAGCCCAGTTCTGCTGGATGGTTTTTTCCTTCCCGTTAATGGAGAATTTTTCTTTCCGCTGTCGCTTCATGCTTGCTCAGTATGAGGGATTGCTGCAAAGCCATGGACAATGCAGATGACTCTCCCTTGTGGCCTCTACGCTTCTCTAGGAGTGAATGCTGCTTGTCGGGACTTTGAAGCAATCAACTAGGTTCCCTTATATAGGAATTTTTTGACCATCTGTATAATCTTACCCAATCTGTATAATTTCATTGAATTTGTAAAGTGCCTGAGATGACATGTTTAATAATTGGCGCTATATAAATAAAATTTAATTGAATTTAATCTAACTCCATTTCAACCTGGAAAGACTCAGTTAGACAGACAGAAATCAGTTAAGGAGTTATTTGGTGCTCGGACCCTGGCAGAGGACGTGAAAGCTGCAAATGGCTGTGTGATCTGGATTTTCATTTTGGGATTAGGGATTAGTACAGTCTTCCCCAAAGAGGGGTGCCACATTCCAAGGAATAGAATCAAATGAATGGAAGATCAGGTAGTGAAGTGCCACGAGGAGAGGAGGTAAATTAAAGGCCTAGGAATGTGACATAAGAGCATGCCACGGCAAGGAGAGAGTTGATGAGAGCCTGACATGTGTTGAGAGGAAAGGTTGTATGCTGATAGGTCTTTGGAATGAGGACTTGTCCGTGCCTGACAAGGCGTAGGCATGGCACAGAGAGCAATGATATGAACCAGATTTGGGCAAGAGTGTGCAATATGAACCTGATTCGATAGAGAGTGTGATATGAACCTGTTTTAGGCAGAGAGTAATGTGATATCAACCCGATTAGGTGTAGAGAGGGCATGGACTAGGGCGCGCCTGACAAGGCGAAGTGTGTAAGGAACAGGCAGTACTTGTCAAGGTGAAGGAGTAAAGAGTTGGCTTGCAGGTCTAGGTACAGAAAGATGAAGTGATGTGAGACTACAAAGGTGTTGGAGAGGATAAAATGTGATGTGGCGGGACAAGCCTTGGAAAAATAGATTAGATACTGTGGAAGGCCCTACCACCACCAATTAATTGCTGGATGCTCTTATCTAGGAGCTGAGAGATTGTTGAGGCAGCAACCCAGAAGTGAAGGTCTGGAGAATATAAGAAGAGAATGCTAAGAAGGACCAATGGCCAAGCTGTTGGAGCGAGACTGAAGGAATTCCTTGGGCAGCCGCTCTGGTGACTGCCTTGATTCTAAATGAATGGCCTGAGAACTGGCTGGAAGGGAGGTTGCATTGAGCTAAAGTCTGCCACAGAAATTTAAGGATCTAGGCAGCTGACATGGGGGCTCCTTCCAGAGTGAGGAATAAGGGGCATGCAGGGCGAGCTGTAGTCTGTGACGTTTAAGTGCAAACTTAAAAGGGGCAGAATAAGCCATCTAAACAAGTGACTGTGATGAAACAGGGCTTTTTGCCTTTGGAATGTTTAAGGACATGATCGGGATAGAACTTGAGATCTGTGAAAGCTAAAGGAAGAAGGGCGGAAGGTGTGGAGTCGCCATATAACAGGAATACAGTGAGGTGGGCGAGATGAGATGAGTCCAGACCGGAGCGGGAGATATGCCACAAGTTCTAAACTGAGAAGCTGGAGAGGTAACATCAAGGCAGGATGCCCAAAACCACCACTCCAAGGGCAAGAGGTGGAAGAGGGAGGGCCAGGAGCCATGGTGAGACAGCTCAGGGAACCCGCCAGATCATCAGACTGCGAAGTCGGACATGATACAGCCAGATTTTGTTGTCAAGGCTCAGCTGAAGAGCAGGAGAATCCATGGATGGAGGGGTTATAAGCCAAAGTCATGCAGGAGGATTGGCTGAGATATTTTCTTCTCTCTTAAAGGAGAGACAGGGATCAGATGTCGGCACCTGCTTTTCAGTTAACAGGTTAAATGCTCCAATGCACAGATGCTCAATAGGAGAATAACCTGAAAACTGAGTTTGCTCAGTCTAAGACTGAATCCTTTTAGCATTGTCCTGGATTCTTGATTCTACAGATATGGTCGTAATCATGCCCATTTGTCTTTAGTGTAATTAAACTCAATTTTCAAAAAATTTGTAAAAAAATTATAACACTTAATTTATTATTAACAAAGGGGCAATATAGGGTCAGGTGGGTTTGCATAGGTTATTTTCCTCTTAAAAACTTTTTTTTGCTATTTGTATCATAGGTTATTTTTATCTGACAGTATAACGTGAGAAAATGCAAAAATATAAGAAATCTGTAAGAAGGTGAATACTTGTTCGCAACACTATATTTATATTTTTTTATTTTCATATTTATTTAGCTTTACATTTAATAATGCATAATTCTGAAATGTTATAGATTATTTGTCAGTTTAAACCATAAAATACATAAATAAATTACAGCCAAGAAAAAAATCTGGAAAAGACAAGAATTTGAACAAGTGGTAAGTGGTTTGATTTGATAAGCAAGTGGCTTCATGTTTTATTTAGAGATTATATCTGGTCCCAACTTGTCGTGAGCTAAAAGAAGAACATGTAGTGAGACTCATACATAAAATATTTATGATCATTCTCTAATTCTCTATCTCCCTCTCTCTTTCTCTCGCACACACACAAACACACACACACACACACACACACCTGACTTAATGCTAAATGGCCATGCTGTGACTGAAGGAGCGTAGCCTACTTGTTTGACGAGGCTACACCACTATAAAATGACATTTCATCAAGCTTTATTTGCTGTATTCTAATAAAACGTGGTTTCATGCAGTATTAGCCAGGATAACTTTCTTTTTTCAGTCTCTTACTTTAAAAACGGTAACCATTAGTTTGGATTTGGCTGTCTGTTTTGGATATGTCTGTCACTGAATTTACACAAAAAAGAAAAGAAACACTGGACACGGACTTTTAAGGTGAACCCCAGCAGTTTTAGTGCAAAGGTCAATACAATGGGAATGTTTTTTTACCTTATTAAGGTCACCTCTGAAGAATGAGCATTGTATCTGATAAACATCCCATAATTCTAAATCTTGTTCATGTCCTGCTTTAGGTGCTTGTACGGCTGGCTCAGAGACACAACAAAAATGGGAGACCAAGCCACAAGTAAAAGTGCACAAAAGAATATTTAACAAGGATAAAGTATAAAGTTAACAAATCTACAATGGAATGGAAACTGTCAGAATGAGTGGAGTAATGCAAATGCTTGGATGTGGTATGTGTGTGTAAGTGATGGGAACCAAAGACAAACTCAAATGTACATGATGACGATGAGGCTTAGCAGCAGAGCAACACATTGCACCTATCAGGGAGCATGAAGTGAGACAGACACCCAAAGCAGGAAACGGAACTGTGCTTTGCATACTCTCCTCCAGATCTGCAGCACCATGACCTGAACAGAGGAGAGCAAAAAGTGGTAGGAACACCCACACACAACCTAGGTGTCATGGGCCGTAACAGTGCTTAACATACAGCACCTGAAGCTAATAACATTTATTTTCAGATAGTCACATTATCCTAGAGTGCAGCAGTTTTTATCACTGTTCATCTCCCTAATTGTCCTACTACTGACACTTGCTAGTGGAATGTTTTTTTCAATTTTCAGCCCTGGGCATGTGGCTAAAACTGATTATGAATAACTGTCTTGCGGTGAGTTGGCTCATGCAGGGAAGAACATGCTGGTTCTTTAAGAGAGCTCCTGCTGCTGGAAAGGGAAATAGAGTCTGAAATGGCAGTTTGTAACTTTATTCCTAAAATGTATTTTTTGTATTACATTGAAGCCTCCCGATAAATAGAGCCTCTGTCTCTTTGTCACATTGAAGATCATAAACGCATAAACCCTGCTCTGGCTAAAGTATCCAGAATAAGATATGTTAGAGTGACTGCTGAAAACCACCTGATTTCTTTCTCTAGATGCAGCTGACTAAATGAAAACAAATCAAGGTTAAAATTCTAAGTAATACCTAATGGCAAAATATGAGAAGAATATACATGTGGCTAAGGACTTTATTCTAGCACTTTACAAGATATTGATTAATTTGATGGAATTTATATACAGGACAGGTTAATTAAGTGGTAGTACCACAACAATACAATCATATATTATTATATGTTTTAATAAGCGGGTGTTGTTAACATAATATAGTAGGGCTGTGGTTGGTTTTTAAGAGACTGTGTCCTAGACCACATTGCCAATATGTTGAAATAACTATAGAGGTGTATTAATTTGCAGGGCTGCACAGTGGAGCAGTGGGTAGCACTGCTGCCTTGCAGTAAGAAGGTTCTGGGTTCAAATCCAACCCTGGCCCTTTCTGCATGGAGTTTGCCTGTTCTCTAAATTGTCCTTAGGTGTGTGCGTGAATGGTTATTTGTCCTGTCTGTCTATGTGTTGCCCTGCGACAGACTGGCAACCTGTCCAGTGAACGCTGCAGATTGGCACTAGCGACCCCATGAGGGATTAAGCAGGTCAGAAAATGGATGGATGGTGTATTAATTTGCACTCAAACACTGAACAAATAGTTGTTTTATGGACAGAAGATAAACAAACACAAACTCTTCAATCTTATCTCTAAACCTAGGTTTTAACACCTCATTGATTTGGCATTAAGCAAACAGCCTTTATTAGTTACACTATACCTCTTGTGCAGTAGTGAATGGATCAGTGGGTTTGTGTTTCAGACATATGCATAAAACATTATACACACACTGCATCTAGTCCCCTGCTTAACACATACTCGGGGAGGCAGATTCATTAACAGGAGGGGGCCATTCTGTTGCACTTGGAAACTCTGTGGAGCATCTCTGATTGTCACTGTTGGTCTGGAGCTCCCATCCCAACAACAGATTGGGAGATATTCAAACAACAATAACGGTTAATGCAAGTGGAAAATTTAAGTGGCCCGGAGCAGAGAGACAATCAGCTGTGATCTGGCACAGACAAGATCAGGAATAAATTCAGCCATTTTACAAAAAGAGGGCCAACAATGCTAAAAATATTTCAATGGTTTGAACAGAATATAATAGTAAGAATCCTGTTACAATGTTGAAAATTATCTGAGATGACAGTCATTTTTTTGTCTTCATCAAATCTCTGACAAATACACCAAGAACTGATATGTATCACTTATTAGAGAAAACAAAGAATTTGCAGTATATATATATTTTTTGCAGTACTTCACCTTGCAGTTTAAATCACCTGCTACAGTAACTCGCACAAGCATTCATGTCCAGTAAACATTTCACATTCTGTCAAGTGATTATTAAAAAATTGTAAGTATATTCATTGTAATTTTATGTGATAGACAAATACAATAATACCATAATTGCAGAGAGGAAAGAAAATAAAACATGGTTTTCACAGTTTTGAAATCTTAAAAGTGAGGTGTGCATTTGTATTCAATCCCCTTCATGATAATCCGATTCAGCTTTAATCACCAAGTTTGTGCAGACAAATAAGGGATTTCACTTTGGTCCCACTTTGTCCTCAACCATTACATTTTAAGTCTAAATATATAAAAAGTGAAGTAAAAACATTTTATAAAGATGTACATATAGAGTGCATTTACAAGAGAGGAAGATATGGTTGGATTGGTGCAAGTAAGCATAACATTGATCTGAGCACTTTAAGTTTTTATTCAATAGACAGGCTGGGGAAATAAATGGTCTCTGTGGCGGGTGATTTTTGTAATTAACACTCTGCAGAGCCAACTTCAAGGTAAAAGTTTAAACAGTTTGTGTCCAGGGTGTGTAGTGTCCGCAGAGATGCTAGCTGCTCTTTTCCTCACCCTAGACCTGTGCAAGTCCCGGATAAAAGGAAAGTCAGCCCCAATGATCCTCTCAGCAGAACTAATGTTCATTGTAGTTTGGACCTGTCCTATTTGTAAATGAGCCAAACCACAGATGCATGTGCACAAACCAGACCAAATAATGTCAGTTTAGAAAATGACCGGTAGTTCCTGTAGAATGTTGTACTTCTTGAGTTGCTACAGGAAGTACAGTATCTGCTGTACTTCTGAACAGCCTCTATGGGAAGCGGAGTATCTCAGGTCTCAAGAAAGGGTGGTTTCCAAAAACCGGACGTGATCCACAGCAGACACGGTGTTGAGGATGCTGAGGGGAGCAACACCTCCAGCATAGCATGTTAATGTCTAGGTGATTCTGACCACACCAGTAGACCAGCTGATCCACCTCCTGTCTTTATGCAGATAAAAAGAGTCTATTCATGTCTGTCATCAGCCCGGTGACTTGTTTTTTTGAGGTGCAGGCTTGTGGTGGGATACAGACACTGGCAAACAAACAAGAACTCTCTCGGGTAAGTAATAAGGTTTACAGTTTAGAAAAAAAGCTCCAGGTAAGGACTATATGTGTTCTGTGAGACTGTGACATCATTACACCAACGTTTGTTTATGTAAAAGCAGATTCAGTCTCCTCTCTTTTTCTCTAAGAGCTCTATGCCACAGTCCGCAAGAAACAGAGGGAAGCTTGGAATCTGTAGTGCGCTGTCTGGGGTGTACTCACCGAGCCAGGTTTGGTGAAACAGAAGGCGGTAGATCCGCTGAAGCAGCATTTTGTCCATTTTGTTAGCCAGGGAGCAGGTGGGTTGAAGGTGAGGGTATGTGGAATCTCAGTTGCTGAAGCTTTATGAGCATATCTGTCAATTTACCTTGTCTGCATCACCAGTAAGACCCATTAGAGCCTCTGCCCCACCAACCAAGATCTCAGTGAAGTTGGAGTATATGAAAAATTAAGTAAAGCTGCCTAGAGAGGACTGATATGTAGGACTTTTTAAATAGTTTTCAGTAACGGCTGCCACTGGGAGTTTATTCTGATATCACAAAAGAAATGTTTAAACCGATTGCCTTCAGAAGTCATATAATATGTAAACAGAGTGCAGCTGTGTGTAATTGTATATAGCCTCAGGGGTTTGTTAGAAAATATTAGTAAACAAACGTTTAGAGCAGGTGTAAAATTTAAAACAATATCCCAAACATTAGATGTTTTATGGAGCAATGCATCAGGAAAAAAAGGAAAAAAAAAAAACAAAGAAAATCAGAGTATTCAAAAATGTAAACCTACGAAGGCATAGCTGCCCGCCTGAACTGACATTGTAGACAAATTAACATTAATCACAGAAGCAGGCAAGAGGCCCATGATAACTCTGCAGTGAAGGCAGATATCCTCTGTTCATATGGGAGAATCTGCGGGCTACTAGAAGTTGTGCACTCCATAAATCTGGCCTTTTTTGAAGAAGGATTCACATAAAACTATTGTTAAACAAAAGTCATTACAGGTCCCATTTGCCCTTTTACACAAGCCGTAAAGAAGAGACAACAAAAAATGTCGAAAGGAAGGCAAGTTTATTTGCACAGCACTGTTCACAACATTTCATCTACTCAACTGTAAAACCTTAGAAGAAATTATAAATCAGTTAAGCTCCTCCTCCTTCTACCTGCCTTAAAAAAAGTTTGGATGTCATTGCATTTGACCTGACCCGCTCCATCTTCCCCTCATTCGTGAACAAGACCCCAAGATACTTGAACTCCTCCACTAGGGGCAGGACATCCTCCCCAACCCGGAGAAGGCACTCTACCCTTTTCCGGTTCAAGACCATGGTCTCGGATTTGGAGGCACTGATCTTCATCCCGGCCGCTTCGCACTCGGCTGCGAACCGCTCCAGTGAGAGCTGTAGATCACGCCCTGATGAAGCCAATAGGACCACGTCATCCGCGAATAGCAGAGACGCAATCCTAAGGCCACCAAAGCGGATCCCCTCAACACCTTGGCTGCGCCTAGAAATTCTGTCCATAAAAGTTATGAACAGAATCGGTGACAAAGGGCAGCCTTGGCGGAGTCCAACTCTCACCGGAAACGAGTCCGACTTACTGCCGGCAATGCGGACCAGACTCTGACACCGGTCGTACAGAGACCTGACAGCCCTTATTAAGGGTCCGGTACTCCATACTCCCGGAGTACCCCCCCCACAGGATCCCCCGGGGGACACGGTCGAATGCCTTCTCCAGATCCACAAAGCACATGTAGACTGGTTGGGCAAACTCCCATGCCCCCTCAAGAATCCTGCTGACAACCGATCCGTTGTGGTGAAGAGAGAGCTGAGCCAAAAGGCGAAGCTCTCGATTTACCGGTCGATCTACGTTCCTACCCTCATCTATGGTCACGAGCTTTGGGTCGTGACCGAAAGAACGAGATCCCGGATACAAGCGGCTGAAATGAGTTTTCTCCGTAGTGTGTCTGGGCTCTCCCTTAGAGATAGGGTGAGGAGCTCAGTCATCCGGGGAGGACTCAGAGTAGAGCCGCTGCTCCTCCACGTCGAGAGGAGCCAGTTGAGGTGGCTCGGGCATCTGGTCAGGATGCCTCCTGGACGCCTCCCTGGAGAGGTGTTCCGGGCACGTCCCACCGGGAAGAGACCCAGGGGAAGACCCAGGACACGCTGGAGGGACTATGTCTCCCGGCTGGCCTGGGAACGCCTTGGGATTCCTCCTGAGGAGCTGGCCCAAGTGGCTGGGGAGAGGGACGTCTGGGCCTCCCTACTGAAGCTGCTACCCCCCGCGACCCGACCCCGGATAAGCGGAAGACGACGGACGGACGGACGGACAAATAGTAAAGTCATTCCTCCGATCAGGTGTTTCCTTCCCCAGGCTTTAAAAACAGCTGTTATTAAACCACTGATAAAACAAAGAGCAATCTGGACAAGTCACATCTGCAGAATTACAGATGTGTTTCAACAGTTGAATAGCTTCCCTAAAATGACCAACCATTTTTATGTTTTTCAGTCCAGTTTCTGTGCTCACCACAATACTGAGACCACCGTCGTCAAAGTGATCAATGACATCCATACAGACAGTGGAAGAACCACAGTGCTAGTTCTGTTGGACCTCAGTGCAGCATTTGACACTGTTGACCATGATATATTTTTAAAGCAACTGGAGAGCTGGCTCAGACTTTCTGGTACAGCACTCAATTGGTTCAAATCCTACCTAAAGAACAGGGACTTATTTGTGTCAATAGGTAATCTCTCATCAGAACGGACAAAAGTCACACGTGGGGTGACCTGACTCTTGCCAGATGGATTTCATTCCACTGAGCTCCACACGGCTCCACACGGCTCCACACATCCATCTGGACTCGCTGCCATTGGGAGGGATTTCAATACCATATAAAATGGATGAGCCGATCAGGATCGACGGATGGGATTTTCATAGATGTGATGTATCAGAGAAGTAACTGTTTGACTTCAGACAACAATAGCGGTTTGTAGCGAAGAAGCAAGGGTGACCAGACGTCCCTGAATCCCTGTTTTGGGTGACCTATCTCCAGCAAAAGCTGTCCCTGGAAATGTCCCCAATTTCAATGTATCATGATGGAGTAGTTTAACGCAGCAAGAGGTATTTACGTGGTTCTGCCGCTGTCCCGACGTAGTACAAGAACTGAGCCGAACGCATCTTCCCTTCCCCGTCGGTGTTGTAGATCGAGCAAAACAAATTAAACCCCCGACACAGACTTTGCAACCCGTCCATTAAGCAAATTCGGAGATGTCCCTGGTTTTCATTAGAGAAATCTGGTCACACTGACTCAAAGACTGCAGTAAACTATAACCATTTGGTGACTCATAAAGTTGTATGTCATCAACATTGACATTTAGGAGATGTGACATTCCACAATCTAACATAGTGTTAGTTTAATAGTACTGGCCTAATCCTGCTTAGCTCTGAAGGAACATTTTTACCCCGGTTTAAGATTTGACAGTAAATGAGAAAAAGCATTTATCAGAGGTAAACATTGGTATATGCATATTTCATTCATTAGGAATTCCGAATGGAGACAAAAGTTTACATTACCATTGTACCTACGTCCTTTTCCTCGGTATCGTACATTTTGTCTGATCTAAGTTTTGCAAAGAAATCCTTTTCATAAACTTAGTGCTCCTCCCGCTAAGCTCAGGAGGAGGGGTGGTTTCACATTTGGAGGCTATCTGTTTCTCAAGAAAAGAGGCTGCTCTTACCAGTAAGGGGTCAAGCCAAATGACCTAACAGCCATAAAACCCAGATGCATGTTACTTTACCCAAAAAGGGAGACACAGACAAAAACCATGCATTATCAGTTATTCCATATCAATACTTGGTTAATATAACAACGAAGATATTTATTTTAGTTAGAATCATAAACTAATAATAATAATAATAATAATAATAATAATAATAATAATAATAATAATAATAAAGGTGGTCCTGAGAGTGAGCTTTGAGGTACCCTACGTTATAGTTGTCTGCTTGTATGCAAAATTCTGAAATTATTGACAGTGCAATAAACCTGCACACTTTTCTAATCTGTCAAACAGGATGTTATGATCTTCTGTAATGAAGCCTGGATTGCGATCCAGTAAACCTGACAGAACCTGTTGATGCTGTGAAGAATGATGTCATTCAAAATCTCCAGCAAGATACTCCCAGTGCTGCAGTATGGTCAAAAACCTGACTGAAAAAGATTTCAAATCAAATCACTTTATTTATATATCGCCGATTTACAACAGATGTCATCTCAAGGCACTTTACAGAGTCAATTGAAACAAATCATACAGACAGCAAATTGCATCAAGACTTTGATGCAGTATTCACTCCTCCTGAAAGAGCATGTAGCCACAGTGGACAGTCGCCTGCATTGTGTTGTTGACTTGGCAGAAACCCCTTATTTAAGAGCTTGTTTCTATCAAAAGGAATACAATTGTAGATTAACTGCCTTTTCAAAAAATGACATTGATATGGGCAATTAGTTAATATAATTTACTCTAGATTAGGATTGTTTAAATAAGGTTTTATTAATTTAGTTTCAAGAGCCTGTAGAAATCACCTAATTGAGCATATTTAATATTTTAGGTGGACCTTTTATGGGGAAAAAACATTACACAGCAGGTCATGGATTTCATGTAATTCACAGGGTCAATCAGAGATATATAATTTAGTGGATTAAAATAATCTGGAGCCCAAATGCTTCTGAAGGTTCAGGAGACATGAATAATTTAACTGCAAAAAAAAAGTCATCTGGAAAGTCATCACAGCCCTCATCTAATAAGAGTTCAAGGAGTGACAAGTGGTAAGGGGGTTAGTCAGCCTATCAGCAGTAGTAAATAAGATCTGGGCATTTTTATAGATTTTATTCATGATGTCAGAGAAAAGGGAAGACATTAAAAAAAGTAAAAAAGGGTTCTGGATCGACGAGACCAAAGTAAACATTTTATTTTAACATTTAACATGTTAAAATACATTTAACATTTACTTGCAAAACACACCTGGTGGTAGGAAATTAACACTATTTATTTCCCTGAACGGACCAACCCCAACAATCAAACACAGAGGTGTCAGCATCATGCTAGGGGGATGTTTTCTTCAGTAGAAAAAGGGAAAATGGTAAAAGCCGATGGAAGATGGATGTAGCTAAATACAGGGCAATTATTTTCCTGTGCCAATGAGAATGGGGAAAAATCAGGTTATTTTTAGAACATTTTGAAAATCATGTATCTCTTTCCTTCCACTTCCACACAATAGTGCACTACTTTGTGTTGGTCTATCTGGTGCATAGAATATGAATTAGGTAGATACAATATATGTCATACTTAATTCATTGTACCTGATGTCTATACAGAAGCTTTGTATATCTATATAAATGTGCCAGATAAAATTAGAGCACATCATGAAAAATTCGTAGACAAAGATCATAGTTGTCAGTTTTTGAGCTTCCTTCACAGCTTATTAATAAGCTAAAGATAGCTCGATTTTGAAATGTTTAGTATTTTCAATCCAACATAAGCACTGAAACAGTCTGCTAATCAATGCGTGTATCTTGGTAGTGGAACTTGTTATACTATAAGGTGTCCAGAAGCAGCATGCACTGTCAAAATGGAAGATTATGTAGTTATGTTAAATATGACAGATGCATCTAGGGAGGATAACAATGTTATACAGACACCTGTGCCCTGTTTATACCTTAGTGGAGTCAGTAAAGATGTGCTTTCAGGTTAATGCACTTTCACTAATTTGATTGTTGGGACAATATTACCCCAGGATTGAATTAGCATTGGCTGGGGGAACTATAATTTCTCGCTAGCAGCTATTGCTGTACTGATGTGACAGTAAAAGAAACCACACAGACAATTCTTTCTGACAAGAATGCCGTTGGAATAGGAAGAGCTAAGCAACCTTGGAAACATCAAGACATTTTTTTTCACACACTTGCAGCTTTCTTGACACATAACCAGGAGGCTGTCACATTCAGATGAAAATCAAATCCATTTCTTTTCAATTTATTCAACATTTTAATTAAACACCATTTTACAAGTAATTCCCTGCGAAAGAGAACCAGTTCAGATACAGGAACATTTTATCAAGGCAATTCAGGCACATAGACACATTCAGTAACATTGATTCCAAATGGACCCTGAGTATATTAAAATTCGGTCAAATTCAGTTTATAATGGCAACTTATAAAACAGTTATCTATACAAGGAGAATTATTCTTAGAATATGTGCTATACATTTTGAAATACCCAATTAAGACCACTTTGCACATCTTAAACAGACACGTACAAAAGATGGAATATATAGATATAATTTTGTAGTTAGGTCTTCTTGGTTTTGGACATTTGCATGGCAGCTCAGTTCAGTGTATGGACAAAAAGAACAGTAACTTTTGGTTAGGAACAGAGTCTGCAGCCAGATTGGACAGAAATATCAAGCTATGAAAACAAAGAAGGAACAAAGTTGGAGAAAATTCCAGCAGCTGCATCAGTTCAGTCTGCTTTATGATATTGTGATAAAAAAGGTTTTTTGTTATGGAAATGCCTGCGCCATCATAGTGAATACTGCTTACTTGATCATTTTTGAGCAATCACACGGTCCACGATAAAAGTAAATCACAGGGAAAAGTGGAGTATAAAAAAGTACACAAGTACCATGAATAACCTCAATGTTGAGAGGATGGTGAAGCCAAGCCCTTTCGGTAATTTGTGTCAGATTCAACACGTGTGGACTGTGGCTGGAGTGAATGTTTCAAGAATCACCTCACGTAAATCCAGGACATGGCATGGGCTACTATTTTTTCATTCCTTTTGTGAAGCTTCTTCTGAGAAAGATACAATGTTGAGATCAGAAAAAGAGTGGAGTGGTGCTCAGTGGTCCTCTTTTCAGATCAAAGTGAGTTTTGCTTTTCACTTGGAAATTAAGGTCCAATAGACTGGAGGAACAATAAAGAGGCAAATCACTCAAGTTCCTTGTGATCCAGACGTTTTCACAGTAAGTGATTATTTAGGGAAAAATGTCATCGACTGGTGTTGATCAAGCAGTCATGGCAGCAAAGAACACTTTATCCGTTCTGTGTTTGCAAGCTTTATGGAGATGTTTAATTTTCTTGGTACTTGTCCACACTACTGAAAAAAGTGACTTTCAGTAAAAAAAAAAAAAAAAAAAAAAAAGAAGAAAAGAGAAAAAAAGGGGAAAATCTGCTTAAGCTAGGCTTTTTTGACAGTTTTATAGTAAAATAAATTTTTGTGGACGTTTAGTATTTAAAGAGGGATATTGTACAATAAATGGTGTTTTTTAGCATCAAACATTAAAAGCATTGTGAAATTAGCTTATTGTCCCTATTTACTGTTTAATAAAAGCACTCAGCTTTAGACTGGGACTGTCAAAAAGATGTGGTTAATGTCAGTCTAACTTCTCCCAATTTCACATTGACTTAACTGACACTTTAAAAACAAATAATAGTATTTGTGGTCTTGCTAAAAAAGTTAAATAAGTACTAGCGACTTACCTCTGAACCTAATTCTGACCATAAACCCAATATCAAGTCTTAGTTTTCCAGAAATAACTTCAATAATGTTTAACTGCGGTAATTTCAGCCTAGACATGAGGGAAAAAAACAACATAAAAAAAAAAACAAAGTTTGTCAAAATATGGGAATAAATTAAAAAAGAAACCCTAATTAATTTGTTGTTTTTTCCCACTTGGTTAGAAGTATGAATGTTAAACACAGAAGTCCCAAGAAGTCTGTCGAAAGTTCAGCTTTTTTATATCCCGTAGTAATTAAATATGCTTTTCCTCCCCATGGGTCTCCAGACATTTTCTATCAGGGAAAATTTGGTATCTGGCACTTATTCGTCATAAACTGATCCCACATTCTTAAACGTATTTTACATTAATCAAACTTTGTTAGTTGTATAGGGTTTAGGTTTTGTCTCACTCGAAGTTTGTCAGGAAGTGTAAGACTGAATGCTAAAAGCTTTGAAACTGAAGCACTGTTACATCTCCGCTAAGTATCCCTGAGGACACAAAGATAATAAGACAAAGAGCTTAAAAGATGTTAACTCTTAGCCCATAACCCTGTAAATATTTCCTATTGTGTTTGCTTTTTTGTCAGCGTGAGTTGATTATTTCTTTGCAAAAAATACTATTTTAAAACAGTACTTGGCAGTAAGTGAATAATAGATTGTGAGCAGCTTTTTTGATTATCTGTATCCCAAATAAAGATTGATGACACATATGTGGCGATGAAGGATATCAGTTGTTTATATAAATTAGCACATGTTGTATTTCACATTTGGAGAATAAGGTAAGACGCAGAAATAATTCACAACTCTCGTGTAGTACCACTTTTGAGCACCCACTTTCTTATTATTCTCACTACACTCACTTCTACATTCTAGTTTGCTTTCTATTACAGTATGATTCCCAAAAGGAAGATGTTCTACTGTATTTCTCAATCCCGTGGTTCCAAAGTGGGTTGCACAGTCACCTGTTCACTTGTATGAAGAATTTCAACCACTAACAAACCCTGTCTGTGTCATAAAGAAGCATAAGTGGAAAGAAGTATAAACATGATATTTATTGGTGGTAATATTGTGACAGCATAAGGCCATTCACAAACTTTGTAACTTATTTTGAGAGGTTATTATAAAAAATATACAGTTTTGAGGTAGTATAGAAATGTTTTGTTTTTATAACTTTATATCTGTTTTACTGATATACTTGCCCAAGACCAGTTTTCAAGTTCAACCCTTCTCCAGCATTCTAAAAATGTCTATTGACAAATTGCTATTTCTGGAAAAAAATAACACTGTATAACAGCTCCAGACAGAATCTTAAGCCAATCAACAAGTGTATTTTATCTTTAAATAGTGGATTTCTTCCACTGCATTTCTTCAGTTCAGTTAGTTGTTAAGTTATTAGTTTATCTTTAGACTTGTTTATTCATTGTGGTTTTTGTATTCTTGTTAGGTTGTTTTCCTTGTTGTTTTCTGCCATTTCATTGCACTCCCTCTTCCTCAGCTCATTGCCATTATTTCAGTCACCAGGGGCCTGTTTCAGAAAGGAGGTTAAGTGAAAACTCTGAGTATGTTAACCCTGAAATGAGGGAAACTCTGGGTTTTCTGTTTCAGAAAGGGAGGTAAGTTAAACCTGAGAAAGCAGAGTAAGTCAAGCCCGTTTCTGAAAGAGAGGTAACTTATACTCAGAGTCAGTTACCATGGCAATTTACTCTGTGAACCTAACCTGGTCAGGAGCAGGTTTTCTTCAGAAAACCCAGAGTTTATTTTGGTCTCCTCCCCTTTTTTAAAGAGGAAGTGGTGTTTAAACATCTCATTGATTTTTTGGGGACATATTAATTGTGCACATTTCACTCACGCAGAGCGCATCAAAGGGAATGAAATGACATGACCTTTTATGGATGATCCTGTTGACGAAGAGGTTGTATTACTTCGTAGGGAGTTACATTTACTTCGGGAAAGGATTTTGAGGCCCAGAGTGGATTTTTTGTCATATCCCTATCCTATCACAGCAATTTATATGGTGTTGTTCATCTGCTAAAAAAAAAGAAAACAAAAAAAAAAGATTTTAAAATAGTTTCAATACTTCCTAGAATTCACCTGTGACCATACACTTACCTCTCACTTTAGTTTCAGAATGTTGATTTCCAGATCTGCCTTTTGGATCTGGCGGTCCAAGTATACAAGTTCTTTACTGTTTTTTTCTATCTTTTTAATAAGAAGAAGTCTATATAACTCCTTAACTGGCAACTGAAAATACATTAGATTAGAGTTACATCATGAATGTAGTCTAAAATTCAGAATGAAACTGTGACATTTACTGTAAATCACTGAACTGTGTCCATCTGTGCACCAGAAGTTGATGGACCTTCCTCCTGCCGTTCTTCCATAACTCTGGGGGGTAGAGATAAGAATGACCATTTATAGATATAAACTTGGATTCTATAGGCTACTCCACATATAAATGTGAATGTGTAGATTGTTTGATGTGTAGACATATAATATTAAAATTACCTCTGTAGGCCTGTCTGTGGCAGCAGAAACGGTTTCTTCATCCCCATCATCCTGTGAAGATGAGCATTTCATAGAGTACACTTTATAATACTATTTATCATAATTGATGGTGTATGGAGTAGGCTACTGACAACTGTATGGGGTACTGTTGGGACAGGAGGCTCCAAGAGGCAGATATTACCATCCGAATCTGTTGGGACCAACAAAAAACCCAACCCAAAGTAATATAAATGGAAATATCACATTTAGTCTATATAAAAAAAAATAACACTGTAGGTAGACCTCTTACATTTTATTAAGGCACTTAAATCTTCTGGAGTGACTGGCTCTGATGAAGTCTCTCCAGGAATTCCCTCAGCCATTGGCCTTCCAGCATTTAGGCTCAGGGCCATCTCTTCTGCATTTGTCAGGGGTGGTGGTGCAGGTCCTCCCCCTGTTTTACGAGCCTCTGCCTTCTGTCTGTTGGCTGAGTAGAAGTCAAATGAGAATGAACATTTAGACATATGTCAAAAATGCTACACTGAATGCCATTTAGTCATTTAATATGTCAAATGTTTGTAAAGCCAGGTAGCTACTCCTATGATGTGCTCAAGGCTTACCTGCTTGAAATATGTTTTTATATTTCATTTTCAGCTGCTGCCATGTTCTTTTGATGCCTGCAGGATTGCACCTATCCATGAAAATTAAATTAGGTTTAATAAAATACTGTTCTTCCAGTTTCACCTCTGATATTATAACAGTTGGGTAAGTTACTCTAAAATAGTTCTTAATTACTAACTACAAATTTTATCTTCAACAAGTCTAATTAGATTAATGTAATAATTACTGTCTCGAGAAAGTATTGGTCTACTTACTAATTTGTTTTATTTACTTATTAATTACTTTCTAAATCCCAAATCAACCTCAACCACTTGAACAATACAAGGAGAGACAAGAAACTGCACTTCTAATGCTTTCAAATTAAAACAATATTCAATTGCATGAATTAATCATAAATTGACCAAAGTGTATTATAGAGAGAGAAAGTTAAATTAAAAATATACCTTTTAAAAGTTGATATTAAATCCACTATTGTTTTATAGTCTTTAATTTAATTACAGTATTTAGATGACTTAGTAACTTAATTCATTACACACAACACTGTATAAAAGTAATTAAAATGTAAACTTACACACTGACTCGAGCAGCTATTTTCACCCAAGCTAACTCTCTCTCCTTCGCCGCTGCAGCCGTGTTGCTTTTTTTTTTTAAAATACATGCTCAAATTCTGCATATGCTTGTTAAGGACATCCAGTTCTGCTGGTGAGAAATATGCACACCTTTTTTTGTCAGACGCTGTTGCCATGGTGACTCGTAATATCTGCGCTCCATTGATAATGGCTTTTTATAGTTGTGGTGCATGCACTTAACTCAGAGTCAGCCAACTCAGAGTTGATTGAACTAACTAATTTCAGCTGTTCTGAAACCCAAAACTCAAAGTTTCCCATCTCAGGCTAAGTTAACTCAGAGTTCAAGTTTTAACTCAGAGTTGGTTGAACCTCCTTATTGAAACAGGCCCCAGGTGCTTGTCTCCTTAATTACTTCCACCTGCTTCCTGCTTTCTTTTCTGTTTCCTCCCTCCCTATTTAAACCACGGGCTCCACTTCCTCTTTGTCAGATCCTCAGTAATGCTCCCCCTGTTCTGGGCAACTTTTTGTTGTATTCCTTGTCTTTGTCTGTAAATTTCCCCTGAATTGCAGCAAAGCAGTTAACCTTTTATTTTCATCTTGTCCTGCATATGGGTCAGAAGTTTGCCACAAAACATCTAATCTTCAGCTGTTAAAGTGCTCTGTTGAAGATTTTCAAAAGCAACTTAAGCAATGTGTTTATTATGGCTTTTGACACCCTATGATATGCATAATAATGCATATCAAAGGGTGTTTTGGTTGTTTTAGTCATTAAATAGAGCAAGAAAACATAATCAAGATAAATATTTTTTATTATTATTGATGTTGGCTTTGGCAACACTGTATGATAGTGGAAATGAATGAAAACAAGAGAGTTGGATTTATTATTGTAAAAACCTTTATTTACCAACTCAGGTTATAGTCTAAAAAGGTCCCGGTAGCATTAACAGTTAATGAAAATTTTAATAGTTGTTTTTCATTTGATTTGAGTGCCTAATGCCGCCGTCTTTGCCTAACTGCTTGTGGAAACTGATGAAGCAGTTTCTCTCAGGTGTGAGGCTCAGGTGGGTCTCACACTTTGTGCATTGCACTCTGACAATACCCATACAGCCTGGGTATTTACAATGACAGCCAGCCAATGATCAGTGCACACTACTATTTACAGGAAGTGCTAGTTTTGTTATCTTTTGTAAGAAACTACCAAACATTGTTGCATTCTTTCTGTAAATGGAAGAAAAAAGTGTCAAATATAGTCATATGGAGTATGGAAAGGATGCAAAATTCTTTTATAGCAGACTCTAGTCAGTGCATACCATCAATATGCTGGGCTAGCAGTACAACGGTAATCTTAATGGTACAGTCTTACCATATGGCAACATCCAGATTTTAACATTATTAAATGATCAAATTTAATGTAATAAACAACAGAATAGTGGACTCACCTCACTTATTGTTGAGTATATATTTTTCCACATCATTTTTTGATAATTTCTGAGGAGTCAAATGGTGGGGCTCCTCAATGCAAAAAAAAAAAAAAAAAAAGACACCAAAATTCCCTCCAGAAAGTCATGTGACAAATTCAAATACTGCTATTGGTTCTCTTAGGATGCCGTCTCTCTTTCAGTGCAATACATCTTAAAAGTGGAGGTACTGTGTGTGTGTGTGTGTGTGTGTGTGTGTGTGTGTGTGTGTGTGTGTGTGTGTGTAGAAGGAACTCAATGGGTTTGTTATCAAATGGCAACATTATACCATAGGGGGTTAATTAAATCACCCTCTCTATACATTTATTTCAGTAAGAACTCCAAGCCAGTCTCTGGTTTCAATCTCAGCTCTGTCTAGGTCATGTTCCCTTTGATGGCTGTTCTCCAGCTTTTTAACTTTTCCCAGCGGTTGTACAGTTAGTCTCAAAAGCTCCATTTCCACTTTCCTGATCTCCCAAATTGATCTCTCTTGACTCAGTGTACAGCATCTTGTTCAATTGAATGATTGCTGTCAGGCAAAAGCTTTTTAACAGGGGGTTCAAGGAGGTGACCAGCTGCTGTAAATCCAGATCACTGCAAAAATGTGACACCATTTAGAGTTCAAAAAATTTTGGGTCTTTCAGATAACAAAATAAGTGGGTTTATTTACGACTTGGTATGTTTCACATTTGATAAAATCTATAAAAAAGGAAAATCTCTGCAATAAATTAATCTTGTTTTAAGGTAATTAAGGCAATGATGCTTTATAATCTTTGCGATCCAGAGGAAAAAAAATCAGTTTCACAAAAATGGGTGTGTATAAACATTTGCCCATAATTTTGCAGATCATCATTTTTGTCGATAAATATTATGCGCCTCTGTATAAACCAGTCTCCATCTTTGATTTGCTTACTTAACATTTTCCCCTTTGAAAAAAAAAATCCAGCATAAGAATTGATAAAGAACTGTTAGGCCAAAAATCTTGTGGCATTTATGAACAAAAAAATGTCTTTCTTATTTAAAGAAATGTTTTCTGCACACTTCAAACTAAATGACATCATCTTTCATTGCCTTGGTTACTCAGCCCCCCTGTGTCCATGGCATCTCAAGGGGGACCAGTTTCAAAAGCATTGGATTCGCCGCTGGGGCTGCTTCCCCCTGTGCTGCTAATTAGCACTCTCATGGCTTCCCTACAGTTTGCAGGGAAGTTGATAGAAAAACAGGCTTTAATACAGAGTTAGAATTTACACAGAAAATACAAACACAGAATTCAGATGCATCTAAATTCTATTATCTCATATTTAACTTGAATTAACAGACTCAAATGGAGAAAGAAATATTTATTGGAGTAAATTAAAACCAACATCATTGAAGTTTCGATTAGTCTATTTACGTATCAGTACTCTATTACAGATGCTCTACTGTTCATATCGGAACAATTAAGTATTTATTCCACTGTATTCTACTCTAGTCATTTAAAGAGGTAAAAATGACAACCCATAGAAACAATACTGCTATGCCATGAGATTTGGGCCCAGGCCATGATTAAAGTCTAGATTTAACATGAGCTATATAAATGCCTTCATTATTTTCTTCTATTAATTTGCTAGATACTGTGAATATCTGCCTCTGTACTTCACTTGCTCGATTTCTGTGTATTTTTGTATTTGTCTATTGTTTCCTGCTATCACACTGCAGCCATTTTAATCAGAGAGCAACTCATAATAATTAAGGACTGTACTCTGGGCTGCTTTGCTCTGACCTTCATTGAATCGGAGAGCTACTACGAGATCTTGGTTGCATTGTTAAAAACTGGACTGATAAGTCAAAGTTGATGTTAAAGAGCTGCCTGGACTGCGTTGATTGGAATGTTTTTGAAGCTTAAGCTTCTGACTTAAACCAACTAACTGATGTAGGGATATCATACATTGACCTATGTGAGGACGTGTGTGCAGAATAAGACCAGCCACAATTTCAACAATAATAAACCATGGCTTTACTCACATCAAAAGCCACATGCATCCCACCGAAGAAGAAGCATTCTACAGTGGAGACCAGGTCTTGTACAACCAGACTAGACACAAGCTGACAAAGAAGATCAAGGTAGCAAAAGACATTTCAGTGAGAAAAAGTTTATCCCCCTCTTTTATTCGTTGTTACAAGTTTGTGTTCATGATGTTGCAAATCTGTGTTGTGATGTATATATGTATGCATGCATGAAAATGCCTAGCTGCAAAACAAATTTCTCCCACAAAGGACAATAAAAGGAACTGAAACTAAGCTTAAAACCATGCATTGACCAACTTACCCCATCATCACCAACATATTTAATAGGTCTCTAGAACTGTGGGAAGTTCCCACCAGCTGAAAACACTTTACCATCAACACTGTCCCCAAGAAACAGATCATCACAGCTAAATGACCATAGATATGTGGTCATGAAATCCTTTGAGCGCCTGGTGCCGAAGCATCTGAGAGAAATCAGAGGCCCTCTGTTGGACCCCCTGCAGTTTAACTACCGGGCAAACAGCTCAACAGAGGACGCTGTCAACCTGGGTCTACGCTTCATCCTGCGCCACTTTGACCACCCAGGGACATACGGCAGGATCCTGTTTGTAGACTTCGGCTCGGCCTCTAACACGATCAACCCTGACATCCTCCACCAGAAACTCACCCAGCTCACAATGCCACCCTCCACCTGTTAGTGGCTTACCAGCTTCCTGTCCGACCACCAGCAGCATGTGAGGCTGGGCAGCATTTCCTCCTGTCCAAGAGCAGTCAGTGACGGTGCCCCCCAGACGTGTGTTCTCTCCCCTCTCCACTTCTCTCGGTAAATTACTGGCTGCACATCCATCTATGAAATTATTAAAGTTTGGGGACGACACCGCTGTCATTGGGCTGATCCAGCACAGTCTACATACAGACACCCCCCCCCCCCACACACACACACACACACACCCCTCCACCACACACATATGCACTCTGTCTTCAACATCACTGTCTTCTGTGAATCACTTCCAGGAAACACCCTGAGGACCTGAGAGTCCTCATGTATTGACACCTTCCGTAAGACACTGTGCTTCCTCTGACAACTTAAGAAATCCAAACTTCTGTAGGAGCTACTGGTCATCTTTTGCACTGTCAGTCTGTCTTGTACTCATCCATCTCTGTGTGATTCAATTCATCCACAAAACTTAACAGATCTTAACTGCAACAAACAATCCTCTGCAGAGAGGATTATCAGGTCTGATCTTCCATACCTTCATGATCTATCTATCTATCTATCTATCTATCTATCTATCTATCTATCTATCTATCTATCTATCTATCTATCTATCTATCTATCTATCTATCTATCTATCTATCTATCTATCTATCTGTCTGTCTGTCTGTCTGTCTGTCTGTCTGTCTGTCTGTCTGTCTGTCTGTCTGTCTGTCTGTCTGTCTGTGTGTGTATATATATATGTATATGTCCTAATACAGCCAAAATCCAATCAAATGCTGTAACATGGTTTCAATCACACAATTCATACCCCAAACATGTAAAAATGCTCAGTATCGATTGATAGAGACAGAATAAATCTGTAAACCTATTTTTGCTTTATTGAGCATGTTTACATGTTCAGGGTATGACTGGTGTGATTCAAGCCATGTTACAGCATTTGATTGGATTTTGGCTGTATTAGAATATACCCCATTAATCTCGGTAACAGATGGTCACAGAATAGTTTTTGAAAGGGCTCTTGCAATAGCATTCCTGCACTTTAAATACAATAAACACTTCAAGACGTAAATAAGTACAGTTCCTATTTTGAAGTGTTCAAGGTGGATATTGCAAAAGGAATAAAATACTTTTTTTTTTTTTTTTACAATGGCTCTCCAAGCCAGAGAGAATAGAAAGGTTCTGCCTGATGGGAACAGCTGGAATAAGTGACCTGGGAGCTGAGTGGCTGAATAAGAGATGACCAGCCATCTTTATTTTTGTTCCCATAGCACAACACTTTGGTATTTATGACATTCTGCTCAAAGAAATTGTCACAACAAACTTTGACCAAGTTGTCAGCTGCCTGTTGACACCGGGGATGAGCATCAGAGCCAGTCAGGTGAGCTAGCAGGGCCATGTCATCTGTGTATTTCAAAAGTGAAATCCCCTCACTGTTGCAAGAAATGCCTCTGGTATACATGGAAAACATAACTGGAGATGAAGCTCAACCATGAGGGAGTGCTGTGTTCAAAACCAGCTTATTTGACTTACAGTAAAAACCCTTAAACAAGACCTGTTGTAGTTAGGTTAAAAATAACATAAATAAATAAATACATACAGCTTTAAGTCCATTAAATCAGTCTTGGAGAATCTGTAGATCGAAATTGCTCTCCAGTAAAGTTGGATAAATAAAAGTCCATGAATACAGTCCTTGTGAGAGGTTGTGTAGAGTCCACATGTTTGGTCCACATGCTTGGTCATGGTGTTTAAAAGTATGAGGCTGCATCTTCCACCCCACACCTCACCTTATAGACAAACTGGAGTGGGTTCAGTTTATCCGACACCATTCTTTTTAAGTGGTCACACAGCTCTCTCAATGCATTTGCATAAAACTGAAAACTAAAAAAAGTCAGTGCCCTTTTCTTGACCCCAGACCTGTTTAAGTCCTGGATTAAGGGAAGGTCACCCCTGATGAGGGATGTGGACAAAACAGACTGTACAAAGGAGTGTAAAAGATGACCAGCAGCTTCTGTGTTCCCACACGAAGTTCAGTCCCTGCTGGGCCTTCTTTCAAACAGTATCTATGATTGGGGACTATCTTAGGTCCCGTCAAACTCATTGACGGGACCTAAGAACTTTAAATAATTTTATGAACACACATGTCAATTTGTTCCTGGCTTGCTTTATACAGGGCCCAGTTCCATCTCATGTAAGGTTCTTCCCTGGTCTGATGCACCTTCTTCATATATGAAGTGAACAATGTTTTATTGCTGTTAAATTTGTGAAAGGTCTTGATCTGCATAGACATATCCTCATATAAACTGATGTATGTCTCTGCATGAGGAAAACTATTCAGCTCAGTAAATGAAGCTTCGATGACAATTGAATAGGAGCATTCAAAGCAGGCCTGTAACATGTAATTTGACTCAGTCTACTTTCTAACAATCCTAACTACAGGCTTAGAAGTTTTACAGTTTTTGCCTGTAAGTTGGCATGAAATGAATCAGGCAGTGGTCAGAGAGTCCTAGAGCTGCATGGGGAACTGTTTGGTATGCATCTTTTAAAACTGTAACAGTGATCCGGTGTGTTTTTACCCCTGATGGTTTGTGCTTTTATAATCCCCAAAAACAATGGTGAGAGAGTCTGGGTGTTTTTTTCTCCACGTCTGTTGTCAGCCCATCAACTCGTTTTGTTAGCCTCCACCATGCTGGCTTGTGGTGGGATGTAATCATCCAACAAAATAAGGAAAGCTCCCTAGGTAAATAAAAAGGTTTAGTCTATGTATAATGACTCCAGGAAAGTATTACATATCTTGTGTAACAGTTTAACATCATTACATGATTCCACCATCTCTCTTGTTCTGTGTTCTACTAGTAACAGCTGAAAGCCCAGCATTAGAAGCATGCTGTCCAGGGAGTGCTCACCAAGCCAAGTTTTACTGAAACAGAGGGCTGAAGATCTGTGGGTGGAGAGAACTCCAGATAAATTTGTCGTCCTTGAATCAGGTGAAGAACTAGTTCAATTAATCTGCCAGAAAGGCAGGATCTGAACATCTGACTGTTGGAGACTTTGTGACTATGCCCATCATGGATTTCATGGCCTGCCATGCTTTCTTGCATTTATGCATGTTAGTTCGTTCTTCACCTGGTTCTTGTGGTTGATCTTGGCCAAAGCGGTCTTTCTCCTGAACTCTTATGAGCTCTCTTTCTCTTTAGATTTGTCCCCTTGAAACAAAACATTTTTTGTAATCCATGTTTTATTGTTGGGATAGTCAAAATTTAAAAGTGGCATAGTCCTCACAGAATAAAATGTAGGAGGTTAAAACATCTGTCAAAGGTGTGGATCAACCCTGTGTTTATTAGAAAAGAAGTCCTGGTCAGTAAAACGTAAGCAACCTTTAAGTGTGTGAGCTGCTTCTTCATTCCAGACCTCAACTGTTTCTGGACAGATTCATCCATTTTTAATTGAGAAAACAGAATCACATTTTGATCTCAACAGGTAAATGGTGGTTGTGGCTTAGAAATAATTGTGTGATATGTCACCAAAGCATTAGTTCAGTATATTGTTCATTTTGATGAGGATTCTGACACATTGTTCCAAGCAAGTTGAGTGATTTTATCACACCACCTTATAAAATACTGGCTGCTCTCCAGTCTGACAGTCTGATAGCTCTGTAGTAGTTGTCAGTGATATGCTCTTCAAGAAGATGAAAATCTGGACCTGGTACAGAAACGAGAATAACAGTAATCTGGCTGAACTCTGGGCAGATAGAGAGCTTTAAAATACACAGTCATCACTTCGTAGTCTTTACAGCTCTGTGTCTACCTCATAGTACAGTTTGTTGCTCACCTGTTTTTACCAGCTATACAGACTCCTTCCCTGATTGATTCCTGGGTTTTGATTGGATACCTGTCAAAGTGAACAATCTTAAAAGACAGGAAGACAGGTTTCAGCGAAAACGAAAAGGCTGGTTTGTTTAAAACCCAGGTTGAATTTCAAAAACATGGAAATTTCTTGTTACAGTGATCTGATGTTTGCTAGCATCATAGCAGATAGCAGTAACAAGCTGCCTCACCTCCTCAGTCAGTTTGGTGTTCCTCTTCTGGATCATCTTTTCTTTAAAATTACTTTTTGGCAATTGCAAAACTTAATTTAGTCTTTGTCATTTAGAGGTCACCTTGCTACTATGGTTTCTTTAATAGTTTAGCTGCATAATCAAAGTGTGACTGGGCTTAAGGTCCTGTATTGATGGCAGGACATTCTCCTGCAGTGTTTTCTGATAGAGAGCAAAATTCATGGCTGCATCAACTATGGCAAGTCATCCAGGTCATGAGGAACTAAAGTAGCCCAAACTCTCACACCACCAACACCATGGTTGACTGTCAGTATGATGATCTGTTGCTAAAATGCTGTTAGTTTTAGGTCAGATTTAATGTGACACACACCTTACTAAAAGCAAGTGAGGCCTATAGTTCTTTAGGTGTTATTCTGGTTTGTAATTGTAGTTGAACGGCCTTCATGAGGAAGGTTTATCACTGCTGCATGCTGACTCCAATTGTAGATAATGACTCTCAGTTTGGCTCACTGGCATTCTAAAATGGCTTTGTAACCCTTCCCAGATAGACAGATGTCAAAGACTGTTATTCTATTGGTTTTTGAAATCGTTCTGCTGTCAGGTTCTATTTAAATAATTTGTTACATCCATCAGTCAGGTAATAATAATCAAGCCTGAGTTTGACCTCTGAAATTGAGCTTAGCTTTTTTAGAAACCATAGTTCAACCACAGTTTGGCTCGACATAAAAGCAGAAACAGAAGAAATTTGTGAAGGCGCTACACAACTGTATTTAATATATATGAACTGCAATACATAATTCACTGTTGCTCATCTGAAATTTCACTTAGCTACATCTCAGCAACAGATAGTCTTAACATTTAGTTCTAATACATAAATCCTTTGATTTAAATCGATGTTGTGAGTTTTTTTGACTGTAAGAGATCTAATAAAGAAATGAATAAAAGTGAGAGAGAAAATCATCGAAACAGAGAGAAGAATGTTTATCCTCCTTGTGATCATGTAGCCGTCTGTCTCTCATTTAGCCCAAGGTTCTGATTAAGTCGTTTGTGTTTAAAGAGGAGGAAGCCTCTAATTCCCCTCCTTTCATCTAATTTAATTATGCGCTGACATTCTCCCTTTATTCCTTGAAAGGATAAAAGCAGCTTAAGCTTTTATGTGGAGCTTTAATGACAGCACCGTGAAACTTTACTCGTTGATTGCTTGGCCTTAAGTGTGTTTAGCCTCAACACAGTGCGGTATCAAACATATGTGGAAGCACACCAGCATAAACGCGCAGGCTATAACAGAGCTGGATGCAGCTGGTGTACACGCCTTCACAGTTAAACGCACACACATACAAAAAAAATCTTTTCATGTTGAACTACACTGCAGTCGGTGAACTAAAAAGAAGGTTCTGTTTAACATTCTGCTACACCACTGCCTCTGGGTGCATTTTGACTGTGCTGTTTTGAAGTTGTTGGTATGGTGGGTCAGTGCTTAACACCCCTGCCTTGCAGCAAGAAATGGTTCAAATAGGCCGACCAGGACATTTCTGTTTGAACTTATTGGGTTTTCTATGTTTGGCGTAGAAATACATGTTGTAGGTAAAGTTACTGGGAGGTACGAAAACACTGGACCAATCCTGGAGCTACAGAAGTTTTTGCCAAAATCGTAGACATCACAAGAGACTTTCCACTAGGTTATTTGCTGCAGTCTTAAACAAGTATGTCATCACAAATAGAAGTTTAACAACCCCAGATTGTTGTATCCAGTTATTTGCAACAGGGATTTTATTGCTTTCACTGATCGACTTTAATTACTGATGTTGTTTAATTGATTTTACAAAGCGAAGCACAGAAAACAAGCTCTTTGGATCTGTTTTGGATCACATTTTATGTGTGTAGCAATGCTCACTTTGTTGATATCTAACAGCTGTGGATACCTAAGTCCAATGAACACACAGCGCGTCGTGGAGCATGAAAACACATACCGGGAGGGTTTAAAAGTACAGCAGAAGTGAAGCGCCCTTGGTATATTCCTGGCTGAGAACTCTTCTGGCCCGAAGCTTTTGAACACATCAGTGTGTGGTGACAAAAACAATAAGCTAGAGATTGTGAGCTTCTGTGATTAGCTGTTAATTTAAAGGCAAAACCAAAACAAAAGGGTTAGTTTCAATGAGCTTTGGCTCACTGGGTGAGAGTTGTCTTGCACTTGGAAAGTTATAAGCTCCATTCCTGCCCCCATTCCACCACATCTTCAAGTGCCTTTGGGCATGACACTGTTGTGCAGTTATGATTATATGATTGTGAACATTAAAAAAAAATTGAAAATCATAATTAATAATTTGTAATTTCTAATCAATATCATATACAACAAATATATTTAATGTACACTAGAAGGTTCAAAAAGTAATAATTGGAATAATTAATAACCAAAATTTGGTTATTAACCAAAAGTGTTTGGACATTGAAACTTATTGTGAACTTTGGTTTGATTAAGTCTTAGTAAATATTAATAATTGCAATTTATAACTGCAATGTTAATATTTTAAGTGTTAACTATAACAAAGGGATGGATCGAGCACTAGCTTTTGGTTAGCAAATCACCTCCATATAAAATAAACACAAACATGTCTCTTTTAACATGTCTCTCTTTTATCTATGAAAAGCTGAAAAGGATGCGAGGCTGAAAAGGGGGCTGAAAGGAATGGTCAACTCAGCAGGCCCGAGATTCGGCTGCAGGGTTACTTCAAATGCATTCAAATGTGTAAAATCAGGCTCCTGGCTGATTTAAGATGAGCCAAAAGGTTGCCCATATACAAAACAGTGAGGACTCTACATTTAACAGAAACTTTGCATATGAACGCTCAGCTCATGGCCTGAGGGAAATGGCTCAAACCCATCAAAGGTAAACAGTGACAGTTCTGGACCAGCCTACTTCTAACCTATTTGATCCTGCTCAAGCAAATAGGTTAAAAATCAGCTGTTGAACACACAGCTAGATTTCAAAGCTTTGATGAGCTTGCTTTTTCAAAGGAACATAACGGAGGAAAGTCAAAATTATTATTGTTTAAAAGGTGCCATGTTCAGTTCTGTTCTTTTTGTTTAACTGCTAGAAATATTTATCATTAAGCTTATTTACTTTTTGCTTAGCTTCTTGGTTTATTATTGTCCTTTTCTTTGTGCATTTGGATGTATTCATCTTAGATCAGTGTTAATCCAAGTCAGTGTTGTAGTACTCGAGTCCGAGACTCGAACTCGAGTCCTAGTCATTAGCTAAATTTAGAGACTCGTGACTTGACTTGGACTTGAGCACTGATGACTCGAACTTGGACTCGGACTCCCACATTTAGATCATTCTGACTCGGAAATTGAGAAAAAGACTCAACTTTTTTTATATCATTAGGCTATAATTTTAATATGTCATTAGAATATTATTTGGTGTATGATTTTAATAATCTAAATGGCGTAACGCGCACGTGACGTCACCATCTCATGAGCAACGCCCCTTGCCGCTAAGGTTGGGCAAACAGTGTGAGAGCGCACGTAGCAACCAGCCATTACACATGCAGCAGATACAACGATAGGACCGACTTTTCAGCTGTTAAACTTTCACAAGAGGATGTCCCAGGCGCCCATTTTACTGGTAGAAGTGTGGAACAACATACCAACGTTCAGCTCAAACGATGGCTTGAGTGTCAAAGTCTTAGAAAGACTGGAAAACGGGCCGAGTTGATAGAACGGTAAGTCAATGTTTTTCTTCTGCTCGGCGTTCATGGCGTCATCGGCCGTTTTTTTTTTCTGTTTGTAGTCACCGTCCAGGAATCGGTATAAATTGTCCGGCCCGCCGAACAGTTTAGTCCGGTCCGGTGGCCAAATGCATTTTCATTATCCAACGGCTGTATCTCCTCGCTGCATCGACCGATCCACACCAGATTTGTTGCGAGTCATGGGGGAACGCTGCCGAACGCGTTTGTGTGAATCGCCCGGTGGACGGGCGAGGAAAATGCGTGACAGCATCTGCGGTGGCGGATGACCGGCGGTGCGCGAACCCCGCCAGCCGGCTGGCACCGTGGCAGTGGCCAATAGGCCGGAGCACGCTTGGCTGCGAGGGCCGATCAACGCTGCTTGCGGCTTTAACATCCTTCATATGCGGCCTATCAGCGTACCTCGAGTCGCTGTTGCACGTTCCATAACAACAATGTTTAAAAACCATGGTTAGGAGACGTCTTTGACTTAGAAAAATCAGTCGTTTTACCGAGTAAAACCAAGGGTAACTACAGCGAAAGAGTGGAGGAAAACACATATTTGCCCTACATGTACCACGTGATATGACGTCACGTTCTTAAAATAGCTCGCTCGCGGAACACCATTATTAGTGCAATGGAATGTTACTGCTTCATGTCATACATCACACGTCACGGCATGTTCCTACAACGAATTTGGATCAATAGTGACTCGACTCGGACTCGACTCAGATTTTTTTTTTAATGACTTGGACTTGACTCGGACTTGAACACTGGAGACTCGAACCTGTATGAATAATGGCAATTGGCTGGCTGCCTGGACCTTATTTAGGGGCATCGGATTAAAGTGAGCTAAATACATCTGCATAACAACCATTTCAGATTGTTTTATTGTAAAAGGAGTTAGGGTTAACATTCAATCCTATGCTTGGAGACGGACAAATGTGAAATGATTCAAAGGGTATGAATAGTTTCTGTGAGACACTGCAAGCAGACAAATGATGAAAGGAATGCTTCCAGACACAAAACACCAAAAACAGAGCACATTTTTTCTAAATAAAGGGACAGATAAGCAATCATTCTTGTACCGAAACAGACACACACGGAGGAACAAGGAATCTAATGGGCCTACACTTGAGGTTGGGAGGGTGGGTGGAAAGTTGTGTGATTGTGTGTGTGTGTGTGTGTGTGTGGGGGGGGGGGGCGTTAGGGGGTTGCTGGGGGTGTCTAAAGAGAACCTCTAACAGGTGTTTCTCATTAAAAGTCGGAGGAAACAAATCTAGTGCAGAGAGGAGGAAAGGAAGGGTATGTGATGAGTAGAGAGCAGAGCAGCAATATATTCCTGTGTTATTCATTAGTGTCTTACAGGCTGCTGATATTAATGATTCACTGTCCGTGAGGTTCCCCGTCCTCAGCATGTAGACATACACACAAGAAAACCGAGCTTAGGGTGACATACACACTATATCACCAGTGCATGTTTTCTCCTGTGCTCACTCCTCCCCTGCACTCTTTAAGACCAAAAAACGTATTTGCGTCTTGTCACATTTGCCATGTGTTTTTGTTTGTGTGGTTAGTCTGTTTTGTTAAAATGCTCAATCTGTCTTGGCTCTATCTACAAAGCCCTTGCTTTGTTTTTATTTTTCTATATTTTAATCATATAAAGCACTTTGCTTTGTCTTTGTACTGAAATATGCACTATACAAATAAATTTGCCTTGCCTATAAACCAGATTTGCCTTCTGGAGCCCTTGTTAAAAAAAATGGAATGGACGAAGGGCATTAAAGACATTCATAGACATGACTATACTGTTGGATCTCAGGAACAGATTTACAGTATACATGAAGTGGCCTACAACTGTCGCATTACTTGTATAAAACCCCTCTTGAAACAAAGACAACAGCAGGGTAATCTTACCCTGTGGCATTGAGTGACATGACTGGACTGTTGCTCAGTTGTCCAAAATCTTCTTTTAAACTCATTGTTACATTTCATTTGGAAATCAAGGTCCCAGTGTCTTGAGGAAGAGTAAAGAGGCACATAAGGTCTAGTGTGAAGTCTTAACAATCAGGGATGATTTGAAGAGCCAGGTCATCTTCTAGTGGCTAATATTTTTGAGAAACTGATTTAATAGTTTTCATTACCTAGGAGCCACAACTATCACACTTACCAGAAATAAAGGTTTGAAGTATGCACTGTGTGAAAAAAATAAATAAATAAATTTGTACGAGTTTCATTTGAATATACTTATTAAAAGAAGTAGACTGGCTACCCGCAACATGTTGCATTATTGTGGCTGTATGGTATCATAAGCAAAACCACAACATCTGAGAGATACTAGGCCAAGCACACACACATTTAAACACACTCATTCTAAATTCCCACAAAATGCTACTCTCCCGAGGCCACACACATTTTAGATCTCCTGTAGCCTTTACCTGTCCTAATTAACCAGCTGAACCAATCCATCACCTAGAGAAATCCTCTAATTAACCCCCAACACACCCCAACCCTCCACCACAGCCTCACCTCACCTGCCCCCCCCCCCTCCCCCACCACCACCACCATCACCCCCCAGCTCCCTTTACTCACCCACCACTTTTAGCACTTGGTTGCACATGGATACCTCCATTAACCGTTAAACTGGACTTAGATAATACCCACGTGCAAAAGGCAGGGGTGGGGTCTCATTAAACACTTTGAGACCTGACAAAATCAATTACAGTGATATATTGATTAATCAGCTGGTCCTGGTGGTTCAACAATAGCACCCAGACTCCCACAGGGCTGAAGGGAATGCAGGGGTTTGGAGAGGGATGATATTGGAAAAAAACAGAAAGACATGCACAAGGGAAAAAGAGATGAGCATAGGCTAGAAGAGGAAACCATGGCGACAGTGTGAAGATGGGGAGGACTAAGGAAGAGTCGTAAGGAAGGAATGGTTTTAGGTGGAGTGATTGAATAGGTGTAAAAGGACAACGTCAGGAGCAGAGCAGAGATAAATGTAGACCTGTAAAACCTAGGTAGGGAGAGTAGAGTGGAAAATACATTTCCTTATCAAACTAGTTTCTCCCTCCCTTAATGTCACTCCATTTCTCTCTCGTCCTCCGTTGACCTTTCTTTAATTTCTCTCCTCTACCACCACAACCTCTCTGTTCTTTATATTTTCTCACTTCATCTCCCTCTCTCCTCCCCTCTATTATAACTTTCTCAGCCTGAACTTTCTGTCCAGGGCATAAAGTACTTCCATTTCAACCATATGGGGGTCATTTAGGCATAGATGAGGCTATAACCTTGAAAGTTATAACTGACAACTAAGTTAAAGCTGGGCCGGCAACAACATGAGAGAAAACAGTAGGGACATAGTAAGGGGGAAAAAATATAATGCTGCCCATGAACCAGGGATTTGTGTTTAGTGAATAGTTGAATCCTAATGCATCCTCTAAGATACTTGCACTCATTCTGGTTTTCCTCCTATATGTGCAAAATGAGATTGCCTGTTATCCCACACCTGTGTTGCACTACGTTGCTCTTTCTATTCACAACCTGGGAATAATAAGGTAGACACACAGAGAGCAGCTAGCACAAACTAAGTAGCTATGAGACTTTTTCATATTTCACAAAGACAGACAAGACATTGCTTCCTTTTCCTATAATGAGGCAGCGGGGCTGAAACAGACAACATGGGACATGATTAGATGGCTGCACTTGCAGCAAATATGCCTCCAACCTGAAAGCCAAAACGACAAGGAGCCACTAATTCATACTGGTATGATGCAGTTTGCACACTTGAAGAAATTTATGAGTAAAATTATAGTATATGCATCCTTCTTGGCGCACCATTAAGGTTGAGGGTGGACATGGTTTGATTGATAATTTAATGCATTACTAGGCATACAAACACAGATAGAATAAATTGAAATTAAAGCTACCATGGTCTAATCATACTCTTAAAATGTCCAAAACATACTGTGTGTGGTGTGTTGCATTTCTTAGTAAAGCACTTGTTTGTCTCATGGCTTTCCCTACATAGAAAAATACAGATCAGACCAGATCTATGTAATTTTTTACAAAGTTCTCATCAACCCATGTTTAGAAAAATAACCCCGGAAACTGTACTCTAAAACATCTAGTTTAATTATAGCATGTGAAGCAACTGCTGCCATATTACCTATGGTTTGCAAAACATAGTTAGAAATGTTTTCAACACAGTTTGATAACTTCCATAGGAAATGGGCAAAGAAAGAAGGCATTAAGGAAAAGGAGTGTGGAGACAGTTACTGCAGATTTATTGATATCAAGCCAGAAAAGATCACCTTAATGAGAGTTGTTTTGATTATGCCCACACACCCATAAAACGGGTCTCACATTATATCATTTCTATTAAGTTCTTCTTGCTCCTGCACGTAAATCATGATTGTTTTTAGTGCCTACACAGTTTCTCAGATTCAAACGTACACCAAGATTTTAGTAGGAAATTTTTGCAAGTCTTTAAGCATGGGGCTTCTGGTTGCCGTTCAGGCCAGTTTATTTGAGGATATACTGAAGGATTTTAATTGGGAACGGAATTTGTTAGAAGAAAAGGAAAACAAATCAAACCTATCAAGTCACTGGCTTCTTTAAAATGCTTGAGTACACAGCAGTAGAAAAATGTTAACTATTAGATCTATGATCAGTATGAGCTGTGATGTTTGTTCTATTTGACCATTTTGTATTCAGTTTTGAATATTAGGAGTTTTCAAAACATACTCCAGAGTAAGAAAAAAAAAATATCCCGACTGAGTATATTGGACTATACTGTGTATTTTATGACACAATCAACCTGAGCTTCAGTACAGTAAAAGGCTCGGTTAATATAGTAGACTTAAATGTCAATTTTTCTAGTTTGACTCTCATTTTGACAGCATCAGCAGCTTAACAGACAGCTCCAAATCTAACAAAGGTCAGCTCTGCTTCTCTGATCTTGTTTGTATGCGGCTTCTATGCATGTGGTTACGGGTTTGTGCGTGACTGTGTTTGTGAAGGTGAAAAAGGAAAAGAGAGAGAAAAGGACTGCATAGATCTTAAGAGTTGTTTAAACTCAGCCTAGTGGTTCAATATCCATCAGATTTATGTCTCTGTTATTTTCCTCTCCGAAACATTAAGTGATAAACTCAGTGAAGGACACAATAACAAAGATCTACCTTTTCACCTCTCTCTCCTTGTCTATCTCTTGGTCTCTCTGTCTGTCTCCTTCTGTCCCTGTGCTATCAATCAGCCTTGTGGTAATTGCTGTTGGATTACAGGGCTTTTGCTGTCTGCGTCTAGCGATTAACGTCAGGCCCAAAAAAAATGCCCTGATATACCTCCACAGTTACTGAGTAAAGAGCAGGGCTGTGTGCTCTCACATTCACCGCACACAATAAGCAGCTCACAAACTAATCTGAAATTCCATCACAAAGTTAGCATCTATTGAATTCCAGTTTCAGTGTGTGCTGGCTTTGTAATGCAAGCGTGATTTTCCACCTGTTTGTCCTTGTTTGATCCTCAAATGCATAGCAGCTGGAGATAAAGTGGTGGATGTTGGGTAGTGATCTCAGTCGAGGACAGTGGCGGCCATGATAGATTAGGACTGGCTGCAGGGAATAATGGAAAACAGCAGAATTGAGGAACATACAACCTAGCACACAGCTCTTGAGCATCCGCACGTTCGCCGCAGAGGCGACAAACCTGTTTCTGTGCCTGTTGTTTATCTTCCTCCACTCCTCAGGAATACAGGGAGATGGCAGAAGCAGCAACCACTGGCACAGTTTTCTTTTCCCTCTCTCACAAACATAATTTATCACCTACAGGAGCTTACTCAGTGTATGCACGTGTATGTGTAGACAGTCTGACCTGATCCAGTGCCACCCTAACCTTATTAAGGAACAAAGTGTTGACAACAGGGGAAAATGTTCTTCCTTACCCCTATAAAAACACCACCACCGCCAACTGTCTCTCAATGTCTGTCCTTTAACTCATGTCTCAAAGATTCCCCCCCCACACATACACATTCTGACAAACACACATTCAGAAGGATTGCAGGCAGGCATTCTCTTGCTGAGAATAAAGGAAAAGACACCATTTGTCTTCCCGTCACCTCCCGTCCCATCGTCATGCCTTGCATGTCAAATTGTTTTATGCCTTCAGTTAATCCTTCCACAGGCATGCATCTCACACCGGGGCCCAGTGCTCCCACATGATTAATATAAACATGTTGCACAAACCCAAGGGACACACATAAAAAGAGAAATAAAAACAGCATTTATTATAACTGTTACTTTTATATACATGTGAGGGAAAATGCATCTGCAAAACATTAAATGTGTATTTTTTTTCTTTTTGCTTGTCTCTCTGTGAGGACATGACTCATGGCAGTAAGAGGACACTCTGTCGATCTGTCTCTGCAGTCTCATCCTTTTGGTTTTCTGTCTTGCTGGGTCCTCCCCTGAAAGACCAAATCCACCAATTACTGCTTGAACATTGTTTACATACAACAGTCACATCATGGCCTATGACTAATGCCCCATTTCCATTAGTACCATCTCAGAGCAGTTCGCTATGGGTCAAATTGCTTTTTCAACTTTCCCTTTACAGTTAAGTGGGACAATTTTTAGTACCTGCTTCAATGTGGTTCTAAGGGCTGCAAGTTGACCCCAAGACATCTGGGTCGTTGATTCACTAGGGAGTGAAGTTACTGCTTGCGTAACTGATGACTCCAAAACGAAAATGAGACCTGTCGTATTTTAAGAAAAACACACCAGCCACAGCAGCTACCGAGTATCATTAGAAGCTCCCGCATCAATATCCTGATCCAACGCAGAGGTGCACACATTTTGGTGCTTGGTGGCTGATGAAAAACATTATGTGTTGGACTTTCGGAGCCGCCTTACTATGTTGGCCACGCCCACATTGGTAAGGTACTCATCCATCCATCCATTTTCTAACATGTCTATCCCTTGTGGGGTCGCGAAGGGTGCTGGTGCCTATCTCCAGCTGTCAATGGGCAAGAGGGAACACACTGTAGGTCGCCAGTCAATCGCAGGGTACTCGTCCATGTTAGAACTGAATCAAACCGACCCATTTGAATGACAATGGGTGGATGGATCAAAAAATGTTGAATGTTTGGCTTCCAAAGTGCCAAACAAAGCTCCCCGATGGCTTCTTTAAAATGCACAAAGCTCTGCTTGTGATGGACAGTATGCGAGCGCACATTACACCACAGTTCAAAGATAAAATTAAAGCCTGCAACTCAATACCCATACCAGCCATCATCCATGGAGGCTTGACCAAAGTACTCCAGCCACTCGACATCTCGGTGAACCAGAGCTTTAAGGCAGTCTTGTGTCACCTGTGGGGGGATGGATGGTGGATGGAGAGTACAGCTTCACAGCAACAGGAAAAATATGCCATGCAACTTCCCAGCAAGTCCTTGAATGGATTGACAAAGCATGGACTTCAGTGACAACCGGAACAATTCTGTCAGGATTCAGAAAGGCTGGAATAACTACAACAGAGGCGGAGTCTGATGGCAGCCACGCAGAGGAGGACACGGCGCTTTGTCTCCCTCCGGAGATGGCGGAGTTGTTCAGAAGCGTCACAGAGGATGAAGAATTCAATGGATTCACTGATGTGGAATGAGATCGAGAGCTTGGTGAACTTGCTTACCGATTAGTTACTTGTTGGAGTTGCCGGCTTGTTAAGTTAATTTAGCCAATTCGGCCTCCAGTGTTCTTCATGTTATTGTGTAGCAGAATAACTGGTTACGTTAACATACTGGACCCCTGTTGTTGCAGGTGTTATTGTGTAATAAAATAAGGCAGTAAATGTGACTTATAGTCCAGTGCAACTTAAATGTTTTTTTTCCTCTTTATGATGAATTTTTTGACTGATTTATATTCCAATAAATATGGTATTATTACATTCCGATAAACAGTATGTTATTAAAGGATTAAGGCACAGGGACATATAGGATGCTTGTGCAGTAATAGTGGCCAGCTGCACGTCACGCACCATTTGAAAAGATGACTGTAATCTTGGTTTTCCCCTTGACTGTCTCCTGACTCCAATCCCAAGGCTTGGACACCTTTTTAAAAGTAGATATTAAAGAAGTTTTTATGCATGTTTGAGTCAACTTTGTAATAGGGTAACATGTACATCACAGATAATAGATTCATATTTACAGATGCATGGAGTATTTGCCGCAAGTCTTAGTTCTTGCTCCATACTGTGCATCATGCGAGCGGTTATGTCAGTGTCCACATCAGGGTCCTCACAGCCTGTCTGGTCCACACTGCAGATCTCCATAATCGCTTGTGAAGCATGGGAAAGTGGACATCCTGCTAGACCAAATTCTGTACAGCAGAAAGACAAGTTGGTAGGGAGGAGAGGGAAAGAAAAAAGCATGATGAGGTCGATACAAAATGAAATATTGTATTTGGACCCCATGGAGCCTATTAAAAAGGCTGACTTTGAATGTTATACCAGAAATGGTTTTGAAATGGTTTTGCTTGTGGAAACAAACCAAAAACTGGGAGGGTGCTAAACAAATATTGAAATTAAACCTTAAAAACAGATAATACAACCAAAATATTGTCACTCATTAAGTTTTGAGATAATATATGCATTGCAATTTAAACAAATTTAATTGTTTGTAATTTGATTGACCTAGACTTGCACTTTTACCTGTATGGTGCCATGAAACTACTTGAACCGGTTTAGGAGTTTGTTACCCATTATCAACTTGCACATAATAGAATTATTTCACGATCAATATAAGAAAGCACAGCTAAAAGTAACAAAGATACTTAAAGAAATTTAAATCAATATTGCCTTCCAATATTTCTTACTTTATTTTATTCACCCTTGGATGATCATTGAATAACAATACCTGTATGCCTGGGAGTTCTATTCCTTGGGACCAGCAAAAAAAAAATTACATACATAAATATGTAAACTGGTAAACACAAGCCAACAACAACAACAACAAAGAAAAAAAAAAAGATTAATACAACTGAAATAACATACTCAAGATTAAAAAGGGTCTGGCTATAGAACATCCAAGGGTGTTTAGTTAATTCAAAACCTCATTTACTCAAAACAGTAAGCAAAACCATTGTGAACACTGAGCTCTGACTGACCGCAGAACATCTATTATTTCCTAATAAAAGGGGCCTACTTAATATTTCCAAGGAAACTGCTTGTTCACCGTCCTAAATTAATGCACCAGATCGGTCTTAATCACTGGCATCAGGTGGCTGCGGGCTCCTCAATTAAAACCTAAATTGAAAGAAATCTGATTACTCCATTTACTACACTGATTTTAGTCATTCACTGCCTCACAAAAAGACCTCACAGGATGGCAACTGCTGTACACATGCTGCAGGAACAACACCAACCCACTGAACTTTGTATAAAATCTACCATCGTCTCTTACATTCCTCAACTCTTAAACTTGATTTATTCCAGCCTGCAGCTGTCATTGTGATTATTCTCACTCGTCAACACACTGTCAATATATATTGATGTAATTATAAATATGTATAGATTTACAGCTACTGATTATGAATCCATTTGAAAGAGAAAAAGTAACATCTTCACTTGCGATGGCATAGTGAACAATGTTTGTGACAGGTAGCCCTGGTTTATTATAAAATTAAGACTCCCATGTGTAGTTAGTAATTCATAAAATCTTAAAATGTTAAATGAAAATTAAATTAAAGTCTTAAGATTTTTTCTTTTTTCTTCTTGAACAAGTGGCCGGTGGTGCTTTTCTGGTCCATATCAACAAAGGAATAATCTACAGAGATTACATTTAATAATCTACAAAGACAAGGGATAATCTTCACTCATGAATTACAAGTAGTTTACACACAAGCAAAAAAACATAGGGGCTTGAAATCATGCATGATGTAAGAATATGTAAAGACGGATTCTTGAAAATTATTGCAAATGGATTCCTTTGCTCTAATCTGAGCGTTTCTTTAGGAAAATTTAATTCAATGCAGTGTGAAAACGTCCTGGTTAAACTATTTAGTAGGCCCTTTTGAAATATAACAATGCCTCTGAATTTAACAAGCGTATATATTTACCAAAGAAGAAAATGCCTGAGTTACATAATATAATATACTGCCCCTAGTATTTTCCTTTAATAGAAGACTTGATATGATTTGTAAAGGTTGTTCTTTTTTTCCCAAATCCCACAAAGATTAAACTCTTGTTTTGGAAAAAAAAAACGCTGTAGATTGACGGATGCACTGACAGACGTAAGGACATGTGGCAAAAAGACTTCTTTGAAAGTAACTAAAGAAAATGTGAGTGTTAGACAGAGATAAGGGGAGGTGTAAATGAAGAAAGGCAAAGGTAGAAGGAATGTGGCTCTGGCTACAAAGAAAGAGTGAGAGATAGAAAAATGATCACAACAGTTAGTGGAATGAGTGGTGTCTCATCCCACTCCACTGTGAGCCACATCAAATTGAATCAGATTGAACATCCATCCCCACCTGCTCACTGTAAATTACATTGAGGCCCCCACTGAGAAGCTATGATGGTGTGGCTGAGCATGTGTATGTCTGTAGCACACTGATTCCTCATGCTGCTTGCTGTCTAACCAGTTTCAGCTCCTGTGTTAAAGATTTCAGTCTTTCAATCTTCTATTGTCTCCTCACCCCACCTTCTCTCCTCCCTCTCTGCTGCTGTCGCTGTCTTCAAGCTAGCTTCGAACCTCCACTTAGAGCATCACAACCACCTGCACTGTCAGAGGAAATAGCAGGGGAGGCAAAATGCACAAAGTGCAGAGCTGCAGGCGCCACTGAACATACATAGTTCTGCACTAAAAGTCATTACATTTGAACAAATGTTCGGTTTTGCTCCTACTGATGGAGTGCCACGCCCATTTAAGTCGTCCACATTTTTGCAACGATATCATCACAAACCAGAAGGCATTTTATTTGGAATCAGTGCGATAAACCAACTCAAATTAGTGCAAAATTATAAAGTGGAAAGGAAAGTGGCACTGCATTTGTATTCGGCAACAATTTACTCCCAAATAAAATAAAATCCTCTGCAACCAACTGGTTTCAGAAATCACCTAATTAGTAAATAAAGTCCAGCTGTGCGTAATTTAACCTCTGTCAAAGCACAGCTGTTCTGCGAAAGGTTTGCTCGAGAATATTAGTGAAGAAAGAAAACTGTAATCCATGCACTCTGCAAATCTGCCCTTTCATACGTTTGGCAAGAAGAAAACCATTGGTGAACGAAAGCCCTGAGCACTGCTAGCAATTTGACATACATCAGACAGATTTGATGTGACTTCTGTACCAGGTTTATGACGTATTGAAAAGTCCCAAGTAAAAAAAAAAAAATCAGTGCATGAATTGTACTCTGCTAACAGTGTACTTCTATATATCTATAACCTATAGTCATATTTAGATGTAATTGTCTTTCTTGTCACAGATGTCAGAATGTTTTTATACAGTTATCGTCAAGGGGGGCCCACAGAAAGAAGGGATATTCAAAAGAGCTCCCTAATACAAAATTGTTTTTGGAAATGTTTTAAGATATTTATTCGAGCCACAAGGGATATTCAGCACAGATGTGTTTTCCTGTATTTTTTATTTATTTATTTTTTATCTTTTACACTGACACTGGGAGGACAGCAGGATGGAATGGTTAAACTGAGCATCTTTAGCACTAATAAAGGCTCTCAGCATGCTTCTGTTAAATTGATAATGTCATCAAATATGTCAACACATTGCCTGAGTGTTTGAGTTATGGAAAATTATTGTGATATATTCCATTTGGGTAAAACCTTAAGGATTTGACACACAGTTGTCTATTGACAAAGGTCAATTGACAAATTTGTCTGTAGAAGGGAAAGTCAATAAAATAGAACAGTCAATAGAATGGAAAGAAGCTAACTGAGAAATAGACCTACATTTAAGGCTATGTTAACCAGTAAATGTGTACTGGTACATAGGATTTCAATCCTGAGGATACAGTTGTGTACGATCCGAGGTATTCCTCACAGATGAAGTGGAGATGGTGGAGGAGTATAAATGTTCACCTGGACAAAAAACTGGACTGGAGACACAACGTGAAGCTGTCTACAAGAAGGGACAGAGCAGACTGTGCTTCCTGAGGAAACTGAGGGCCTTCAGGGTCTGCAGCAAGATGCTGCAGATGTTCTATAAGTCTGTTGTAGAAAGTGCGATCTCCTCTAGCGTCATCTGTTGGGGTAGCATCAACTGACTTAAAGAAGCTCAACAAACTTGTAAAGGCCGGTTCTGTTCTGTGGACTCGTCTAGAACCTCCGGAAATAACTTTGCAAAGAAGGATTATTTATAAAATGAAGAACATTCTGGACAACCCTCAGCATCCTCTTAATCAGACTGTTGTACATCAACAGTGTACTCAGTCAGAGGCTTCTTCAGATCCGCTGCAAGACAGACCAGTACAGGAGATCCTTCCTGCCTGCAGCCATCAGCATCTAAAACAACTGGTTGAAGAAACCCCTGTAACATGAGTTAAATCAGCATATGATTTCCCTTTGTGACTGATAAATCATTTTTGAACTGAACTGAAGATGTTTAAAACTGTAAGAAACTCGATGGCCTAATAACCTCACCATGTTTTAGCTCTATCAACAACCTGGTACCATTATTGCAATGAATGTATCATTAGTTTAGACAAAAGTGTGAAGATATACTGTAGCAGCTGATTTCACCTTTTCTATTCTGGCTAAATTACAAGCTCAGAATGGCTCCTTTCAAGGGGAGGATTATGTGAAATAATTCTTCTTGCGTCGACCATGGTTACTTCCTTAGAACAATGTAATTTTATATCACTGTTACAGCCCCTGGCGTGTATTGCCTACATCTTAATTCCTTTCCTTTTTCTGTACTGCCTTTCAATCTGGGAAGTTTCCTCCTACTAATACATCTCCAGTTACTGATTGGCTGCCTCCCTCTAATGGTGGACTCCCGACCAGGGCCATCAAGGTGACCTGTCCAAGGATGATTGGCTTGAGGACACTTGGAAGATGGATGAGAGCGAGATTTAAAAGCCAGCCCTACCCTTCAGTCAGGGCTGGTGTGCGTCATGTGCAGTAAGCCATTGTTTGCTTGCTATGCTGATCTTTCCGTTTTCTAAGGTGGTCTTGGTTCTATTTCAGTGATTTTTGTAGCCAAGACAATTTATTTAGGAAAACTCTAGTCATGGTTCGAGCCATTGGTTTTAGTTTCTGCCTTTTTGTAATTTGGATTGTTTGATTTGCTTCACTTTTGTCTTTGTAGTTAATTCATAATTATTATCATTTTAGGCATTTTTCTGCTGTCTTTTAGTTGATTTTTGAGAATTTAGATTATTGTTGAATTTTGTTTATTTCTATGGACTCATACACTGAAAATAAATTGTCACATTTTCCTTTTTAAACAAGCTTTTGTGTTTTGTCCATGAGCCCAGATTCAACAATCTCCCAAACTAATTTAGTAAGATTACAGACGGACACTCGGAAACCACCATGAGTCTATCTACACAGCAGCAAATACAGACTGGAGTAAAATCCTTCAAGAGGAACCTTTCAAGGTGATCCAGGGGGAGTGTTTAATAGTATAAAAAATAGACCATGATACATTATTTTAAAAACCTACATGTCCCCTGCACAATTTAAATAAAATAAAAATGTAATAGAGTGAAAAATAAATAGAAAAAGTGCAATAACCCAATGACATAGGTGTGCACACCTTAAGCTAAGGCTCCATCTAAATACCCTTAATAAAAGCTCCTAGCTCCTGTTCCTAGCTGCTGTTCCTTGACCTTTCATGGGGTCAACAGAACTCTATCACGGGGAAGGAAAGGAGCTTTGGACTGCTGTGCTGATTTCGGACAGTCTACAATTCCATCATTGTGTGGCGGAAACACACATAGATGATTCTAGACAAATCCGGGCCTACAGCCTTCCAAAAAATGAACTACAAAGTGTGCAATCTCTGCTCTCCGGCCATTTTCGTTTATTTCCATGAGGTAGGCTGTGTTTATACATCGTGTTGCACAAAGGATTGTAAGATTCCTTATAGCTCCTTAGCACTGGTAAGGGACCTCTCGAGGTTCCTATGCTAAATTAGCTGCGGGAGGAAGCATACAAGCTCCTTTGCCTACCTCCTTCCTTACTGACTGCGATATTTGGACAGCACTTACCATGGCAACCACTGACGCACTTCCACCTTGGCTAAAGAGTCCTTACCCAAAAAGGGTATTCAGATGGGCCCTACTGCTTCATTCAAGCACATTTTCAGTGCAGTGGTCAGTCTTCTTTGGTGGGAGCTTTGGTAGGAGCCTGTCAGCATGTCACATCTTGACCTGGTAATAGTTGCCCATCCTTCATTCCAAAAGCTCTCCAAATCGATTATGATGCAAGATTAGTGTAGTGAGCCATTTTCAGATTTATGTGTTTGTTTTAGTCAGAACTTGCGTCTCTTCCTAACTCTACTTCTTAGCCAAGACATGGATAGTTGTCACATGCAGAACACAACAACTACATGCCATTCAGTAGGCCTCTTGGGGGGCCTCTCTGACCAGTGTCAGCCTTGATTAACTTTAAATAAATGTCCAGTTTTTGTAATGTCACTATTGTCTCACATTTTCCCAGATTGTTGGTGACTGCACAAATACAACAAAGTTGAATTTTTGATATCAAGTAAACTTTGTACATCTTTTTTGTTTTATTTGTTGTTGGGTTCCTGCAGACTGTGATTCAGGATACAAAAATGTAAATGTCAGGAAAACTTTAATAGAAGAGCAAGATGCTGTTCCAGGTTAATAAAACTCACTACAATTGATGGTAATTGCAGACTCAAGAAGACTAAATGCTGAAACCAAACAAAAAGGTACTTTAAAAAACAAATGTTTAAGGACTTATACCGTCTGACGAAAGCAGCTTTTGTATTTCTTTTATTTTTTTCCACCAGTGTGTCTATTTTTCTCTTGAACTGTCATGATTTTAGGTTCTGTCTTAGTTTGGGATTATGGAATAGTTTGAGTTTTGTTGTGATTTGATTTTGTTTATTTTATATTATCTGTCAGGGTTCTGCAAGCTTTCAGTTCAGTTCTGTCAGTCACTTCCCTGCCTCTGATTAGTTCCAGCTGTTTTACTGTAATTAGTTTTCACTCCATTTCACCTGTGCACTCCACTATATAGTTCTGCCTCAGTCTTTAGTTCTCCGCCAGATCATTTACGAGCCCACGGTGAGTTTTGTTCCAGCGTTCTTTATTCTGATTGACCTGTTGATGCAAACCCGATTGCTTTTTGATTCTGAGCCAGCCTGTCCCCTGAATCTGTTTTTTCCTGCCCTGTCTTACTGCCTGTTTTGCCGACCCGAATCTGCCTAAGGAGTTTCTGAGCTTGCTTTAGCCCTGTCAGTACTTCTGCCTGATTTTGGACTGCCTTTTGTGTATCGTTTTTGGACTGCCATTTTTGACCATTGAGCCTGCCTGTCCCAGTCTTGTTTGTCTCAGAGCAATAAAACGTCTGAACCTGAAGCCTCTGCTTGTTAGCCTGAATACTGAGTCCACCCGTTCAGTTCCGTTCATGACATGAACTGTACTTGATATGTAACATTAAAGATGAAAAAGTTTTTTAATAAGTTTTTTTTCTTTTTTCTAAACATAAACCAGACATTTGAACAGTGGTGTGTAAAAATGTTTGAAATTTAATTGACTTCAGTTTATTGTTATAGTGCTAATTTTAAAACTAATACCAAACATTTTAGAAACAAAGTAAATTCAGACACTTTTGAGAGACATGTAGATTTGTATAGGTATTTAAATATTCATGTGTTTAAAAAGTACAAACCTGGCTCGCGAGTGTCCATATCTAAAGACAGAAAGTGATAAAAGACATAGTTGGACTGATTACCCAGATATGCATTTGTTTATAAACAGAACTTGCAGCATAACACTGACATATGTGCCATTTTGTGTCTGATAGTGATACGGTATAACCCGTTTAAAATATCTACATGCTGACTGCCAAGAAAGCATGGCTATTTGAGAAATCTGGTGGATTAATTGTGTACTAAATTGAATTGGGTTTGAAGGAATATAAAAGTGTAACAGGTGGTGCTCAGCTTGTCTTAAATGCTCAAGGACAAAGAAAATATACACAGAAGACTGTTTGAAAGCACATGTGTACAGGCATTTACCAGATGTTCTGAGTTCATTTGCTGACATTTCTTCTCTCCCGGTTGAATGAATTTGAATTCTCGTTGGCTCTACATAGGCTGTCCTTCATTTCACAAATCAGGTATTCCTCAGAGCCACATCCAAGGCTGCTGTGTGAACAACCCACTGATGATAAAGAAAAAAATAAATAAAGTAAATGTAAAAAGGAGGCCAAGAAGAATCTGAGATATTAATTAGATTTATAATGCCAGAAAAATGGATGAGCTGACAGTAACTTCAAAATATACAAGGTTAATTATTCAGAATGAATTCAATAGCTTTAATTAGCTACTGTCTATTTTGTAATTTTAATTGTGTAATATTTACACTGGTATTAACTTTTTTATCTTCTATTCTGGCATTTCATTCAAGCTAATTTAAGTCCAGACTTGTTTGTTCTTTCTTTTCTTTCTTCCTCTTTTGATTGCTAATAATTGTGTGTAACTGTCTGTGTATGCCACTGTAACACCCAAACGTCCCCATAGTGGGACGTTTGGGTGTTTTCGGATGTTTTAGTTTTTGCCACACATTACATGTTTGCTTTTTTGCATTATTACCTAAATCAAACTTGGCAAAACAACCATACAACCTCACCAGATTTGTTTTGCTGATCTTTGGTGATGTGTTCAATGTTTAGACCTTTGGCTTTGAAAGGCACAAACATGTTCATCTATACAGGCACACTAGTCCAACTACTTACTCCTGACATTTATGTGGTTTGGTTTTCTCCTCCACTCATCCTCATCTCACCAACAAGCAGCAATGTTGTTTTGTTTTTTCTCAGATACAGTCTATAGAGGATAAATAAACTAAATGCAATCTCTTCTCTCACAAGAACTCTCAAAGATTGCAGGGCTTAAAAGGATATATATTTTTATACATAGCAGTGAGGAAAGGCACCAATCTAAATATAGGGTAGAAAAAGACAGAAGCTATTCAATGCATATAGATTTATTTTTGAAATACAGGTGTAGCTGTTTAAGAAAGTTTAAAGGAGGAATAAGCGATATTTCCCCTCTAGGTGGAGCTTGAGCACTGCCTGTAGACCAAAACAAAATTAGCGACCAGCAGCAAGTCTCTATACCTTCACTCCAGCTGCCACCCGGCCCTTCCATTCTCTTCTCACGCGTCGCCTTCTATACACATCTTTGCAAAGGATAACAATTCAATTCAATTCAATTCTATTCTATTTATATAGCGCCAATTCATGAAACATGTCATCTCAAGGCACTTTACAAAGTCAAATTTAATCATATTATACAGATTGGGTCAGATTATACAGATTGGTCAAACATTTCCTATATAAGGGAACCAGTTGATTGCTTCAACGTCCCGACAAGCAGCATTAACTCGCCACAGGGAGAGTCATCTGTATTGTCCATGGCTTTGCAGCAATCTCTCATACTGAGCAAGCATGAAGCGACAGCGAAAAGAAAAACTCCCCATTAACGGAAAGGAAAACCTCCAGCAGAACCAGGCTCAGTATGAACGGTCATCTGCCTCGACCAACTGGGGCTTAGAGAAGACAGAGCAGAGACACAACAAGAGAGACAAAAAAGCACAGAAGCACACATTGATCCAGTAATCTGTTCTACATTAGATGGTAATAGGGGGTGATCTGTCTTCCTTGGATGATGTCACAGCTAACAGAACGCCAGACCAGGTGTACCTACTATGACTAAAAAAAAGAGAGAGAACAAAAAGTTAAAAGCTGAAATGACAACAGTCATTTCAATGCAATGCAATGCAAAACTGGAGAACAGTAGAGTGGAGAACAGTAGAAATCAGTAGAGTGAGAAAAATAGGCCCTGATGTCCTCCAGTAGCCTCACCTATAGCAGCATAACTACAGAGGTAACTCAGGGTAACATGAGCCACTCTAACTATAAGCTTTGTCAGAAAGGAAAGTTTTAAGCTTAGTCTTAAAAGTAGACGGGGTGTCTGCCTCACGGACCAAAACTGGGAGTTGGTTCCACAAGAGAGGAGCCTGATAGCTAAAGGATCTGCCTCCCATTCTACTTTTAGAGACTCTAGGAACCACCAGCAGACCTGCAGTCTGAGAGTGAAGTGCTCTGTTAGGAACATACGGGGTAATCAGAGCTTTGATATATGATGGAGCTTGATTATTAAGGGCTTTATACGTTAGAAGGAGAATTTTAAATTTTATTCTTGATTTAACAGGAAGCCAATGAAGGGAAGCTAAAATTGGAGAAATATGATCCCTCTTGTTGATTTTCATCAGAACTCTTGCTGCAGCATTTTGGACCAGATGAAGACTTCAAACTGCATTTTGTGGACTTCCTGATAGTAAAGAATTACAATAGTCCAGCCTTGAAGTAACAAATGCATGGACTAGTTTCTCAGCATCACCCCTGGACAGAATGTTTCTAATTTTAGTAATATTCCTGGGGTGAACAAAGGAAACTCTGGAAACCTGTTTAATATGGGATTTAAATGACATGTCTTGGTCATAAATAAATAACACCAAGATTTTTTACTTTATTACTGAGGCCAATTTAATGCCATCCAGATTAAATGATTGATTAGGAAGTTTATTTTTTGAGGACTCTGGTCCAAAGATTACAACTTATGTCTTGTCAGAATTTAAATGCAGGAAATTTAAAGTCATCCAACTTTTGATGTCATCAAGACATGACTGCAGTCAAAGTAATTGATTGGATTCATTAGGATTTATGGATACATATAGCTGAGTGTCATCAGCATAACAGTGGAAATTAATCCTATGCTGTCTGATAATTTTGCCAATCGGAAGCATCTATATAGTAAAGAGAATTGGTCCAAGGACTGAACCCTGTGGTACTCTATAAGTGACCCTAGAGTTTGAAGATTTATTATTAACATAAACAAACTGGAATATGTCCGATAGATAAGATTTAAACCAGCCTAATGCTTTTCCCTTAATCCCTACAGTATGCTCAAGTCTTTGTAGGAGAATATTGTGATCAACTGTATCAAATGCAGCACTGAGATCTAACAGGAAAAGTACAGACACAAGTCCATTATCTGAGGCCATGAGAATGTCATTAGTGACCTTCACCAGAGCTGTTTCAGTGCTATGAGCTCTGAAGCCTGACTGAAACTCCTCAAGTAGGTCATTACTTTGGAAATGTTCACAAAGTTGATTACCAACTACTTTCTCAAGAATTTTAGATAAGGAAAGATTAGATATAGGTCCGTAATTTACTAACTCATCTTGATCAAGAGAAGGTTTCTTAAGTAAAGGTTTAATAACAGCTACTTTAAAAGCCTGTGGTACATATCCATTTACTAAGGATAGATTAATCATGTCTACAACAGTGCCACTGATCAAAGGGAATATCTCCTTAAATAACTTGGTTGGGATTAGGTCTAACATACAGGTTTAGGTGAAGCTAAAATTTTAGACAGCTCAGAAAGCTCTAGTGCTTCTAAACAGTTCAGACACTGCAGGTTCTAAAGATTCCTCCAATGCTGCCTCACTTACTGAGGACGAGGTAATCATGTTTGGGAGTAAGAGAAAATTTTGATCTGATGGGGGTGCTCTCTACCTTGTTGCTCCAACACTGTGCTGCTCTGAAGGTGGTATTTTAGGAGCAGGGAGAAGCTAAGTTCTAAGTGGCAGCTGTTCACATGCATATATATGCACGCGGGGCAGGCTGGCTGTGTAGACAAGAGACTGGAGAACACAGACAGATGCAGTGTGACGTCATACCATAATCCATCTGAAATATTACCTTTAGTTCTTCATATCACTATTTTTTAGTCTACTAAAATAATGCAATTTTGCTTATTGCAAGAGTTTACAACCTGTGTCAGTGATATAGGTATATTTCCTTTTTGTCACAGTGATTTTTCCACTTTTGTTATTTTCATTTTACTGATTTTATTTAACAGGGACAACGTGCATTAATTAACATTGCTGTAAATGCACAAGACTGTTGTCCCTGGACAGATGTAAATATGCACAACTGAAATCAAATAGAAACAGTTTATACAAGTAAACAGTACAAGGTTAAAATAAACCGTTGATAAATACAGTGAAGCAAAGCAAGCTACAATATAAATTGGGCCTATGTTTTCCATAAGGGTTTGTCCATTCATTTACTTTTGGCTGTTCAAAGAAGAAATTCTATACTTATCACCTGAGGAGATTGTAGTTATTAGGATACAAAACCAAAAGTGGTATTAAAGTGAAAGATGAAAAAAGGACATTGTACAGAGTTCAAATGTTTCACATTAGGGTTTGAGGAAGACTTTCTTAGATCCACCTATGTCACTGTTAGTTGTACTTCCTGGGCAGTGCTTTAAAAACATCATAGAGTCACATGTCAAGTAGCAATTCCTTTGCTTTGTCATACAGCTGCAAAAGTTGATGACAACACATGAGTGCAATAAAGAAAACCAAGAAGTGGGTTTCACAATGCTTTTGTGATTCTAATTATCATCATCAATAAAATCATTTTAACCAAAAGGTTTTGCTTTCAAATCATGAAAGGTGAGATTTTTATTATGAGTTAATATGAAACTTATAGTTTGTTGTTGTAGTGGGCAAGAACTCAATAAAACAAGGCTTTAGGGAAAAATGGTTGAACCACTAAAAAAAGCAAAGCTCCCTAATGATTTCTACAATATTACACACTCATTCATGCTGACAGAGCATTGGCAAACTAAAACAACAACCAGAAGCAACAAAGGTCAATTATCAAATAAAACACAGCATCCTTTCTATGCACTAACAGTTTCCAGTTTTAATACAAAATGTAAGCAGACTGTCAATAATTATATGGAGAAATACAAGTGAATGTATTCATCTCTTTTATAATATTTACGTATTTAGCAGTATCAGGACCAAACCCTTTTTTTCTGCAACAAGCTTATTCAGCCAATCATGATGGCTACAAAGCAATTACTGTTTTGTTCTTTTCTTCTCTGCTGGTCAGCCAATTAATTAATGTTATTGACTGGATTCAGAAGCTTCTAACTAGTCTAAATCAGCAAAAAATAAATAAGGAAAAGGACAAGACAATCACTTTTGGTTTATAGTGTTTTGTGTTCTTCTATATTTCTGTAGTTCTATCTGTTTTGCTGGAAATTTAGTCATCAATCTTTTTAAGAATTCATCTTATTTTAAAGTGCATTAAGTGTATTTGCATGTATCTCTAATGTAATTTTGTCTGAAACCCTTGTTTTGCCTGTGTTGTATATCCGTCTAACTATAGTTTTTGTTCTACTAGATCCACATGCAACTGTAAACTGCATACTGATAACCTTGTGTCCAGACCAATGACAGCCCAGAGCACAAAGGAAGAGGGAATGTAGGAAAGGTAGAGGTGGAGACATGAGATCTGTTAAATCTCTGTAAAAAACAATAAATAAAGGAAACAGATGGAAGACCATAAAGACGTGTGTAGTGTTGTCAAGGTGATACTGCTCTCCTTTTACTTTTCTTTTCTACTATCTTTCAGAGATTTAACAATGGGCAGTACAGGACTTGGTGAGTGATTGGCTGAGTGGTGCAATAAGGGTAACAGTTCCCTTAGATAAAGTCTCTTGCCATAAGACTTATTCATTTAATATAGACAGACATGAAGCCAGAAAAGGTAAATTTTCATATTTTGGTAAGGCAATTCATCCGAGCAAACAGAAATTTCTTTCACTGTCTCAGATGAAAATAATACTGACAGTTTAGTTCTTTTAACTGTCAAAGGAACAAAAGTCTAACATGCACCATTCGACTGGATACATTTTGTTTGAATCAGTTGTCATGTGACACTTTCAAGCGTTATGCCATGCACAACTTAACTTTAAGCATAATTTAAGCAGGAGTCTGATTGACTTCATGGATCTAACTAGTTTACATAAGTTCTAATAAAGAGAAGCAGAGCATTAAGACAACTAAAGCTAGCCTCAGTGAGTTATTGTATGGTTTACAAACCTTGAGATTTGTATATTAGAAAATTCATGACACATGCAATAATACATTTCAAGTATTTAGGGATGCTAATTAAGCATTCATGACTTAAAACTAATGAAAACCCAGATGTCAGTTTGTTTGGTTAGAATATAAGAATATACATTTTATTACACAAATGCTAGCCTGCTGATAAACATGTCCTGCACAGTGATATGCCATAAAAATATTTTCTCCCAACAACACAGTTTTCAATTGATTTCATGTATTTAGAGAATAAAGCTCTGAAACCAACTTGGCTGTTTGTGAAAAAGTAAGTTCCCCTTAATCCTAGTAACTGGTTGTGCTGCAATGGACGACAACAACTTCCACCGAGTGTGACAAGCATTTGTGTTCTTTATGGTTAGCAGAGGTTATAAAACTGGAAATGTCCCATGGATGCATTTTTTTGCCCAGTCTCTTAAATCATGCATACTGACCTTTACAGAGACAAGTCAGGTTTGGAGTGCTTTAGATGTTGTTCTGGGTTCTTTTCTCATTATTTACCAAGGAGAGCAATGGCTAGAATAGTTTGGAAGACTTTTCCCCTTAGTAATATTTGAAAACTGTGTTTTGAATTAACTATTATCTATGCCCCATATTAGACATTATTTGACAGTCCGAACCAGTAAAATTTCTAAGAAAGTTTTTTGTTTTCATAAGATGTAAGCCATATTCATTTAAATAAAAACTAATAAAAACATCAATTCAATTCAATTCAATTCAATTCAATTCAATTTTATTTATATAGCGCCAAATCATGAAACATGTCATCTCAAGGCACTTTACAAAGTCAAGTTCAATCATATTATACAAATTGGGTCAGATTATACAGATTGGTCAAAAATTTCCTATATAAGGAAACCAGTTGATTGCATCAAAGTCCCGACAAGCAGCATTCACTCCTGGGGAACCGTAGAGCCACAGGAAGAGTCATCTGCATTGTACATGGCTTTGCTGCAATCCCTCATACTGAGCAAGCATGAAGCGACAGTGGGAAGAAAAACCACCCATTAACGGGAAAAAAAACCTCCGGCAGAACCGGGCTCAGTATGAACGGTCATCTGCCTCGACCGACTGGGGTTACAGAAGACAGAACAGAGACACAACAAGAGAGACAAAAAAGCACAGAAGCACACATTGATCTAGTAATCTGTTCTACATTAGATGGTAGTAGCGGGTGAGCCGTCTTCTCTGGATGATGTCACAGTTAACAGAACGCCAGACCAGGTGTACCTACTATGAAGAGAAAAGAGAGAGAACAGAAAGTTAAAGCAGAAATGACAACACATAATGCATAATTGAAGAACAGTAGAACTCAATATAGTGAGAAAATTAGATCCTGATATACTCCAGTAACCTAAGCCTATAGCAGTAAAACTACAAAGGTAGCTGAGAGTAACATGAGTCACTAGTTATAATTTTTGTCAAAAAGAAAAGTTTTAAGCCTAGTCTTAAAAGTAGACAGGGTGTCTGCCTCACAGACCAAAACTGGGAGTTGGTTCCACAGGAGAGGAGCCTGATAGCTAAAGGATCTGCCTCCCATTCTACTTTTAGAGACTCTAGGAACCACCAGCAGACCTGCAGTCTGAGAGCGAAGTGCTCTGTTAGGAACATACGGGGTAATCAGAGCTCTGATATATGATGGAGCTTGATTATTAAGGGCTTTATACGTTAGAAGAAGAATTTTAAATTCTATTCTTGATTTAACAGGAAGCCAATGAAGGGAAGCTAAAATTGGAGAAATATGATCCCTCTTGTTGATTTTCATCAGAACTCTTGCTGCAGCATTTTGGATCAGCTGAAGGCTTTGAACTGCATTTTGTGGACTTCCTGATAGTAAAGAATTACAATAGTCCAGCCTTGAAGTAACAAATGCATGGACTAGTTTTTCAGCATCACTCCTGGACAGAATGTTTCTAATTTTGGCGATATTCCGCCATCACTGCGTGTGTGTAATCAATCAAAGAAATACGAGTACAATTTTTAAAATCAGTTTGTGAAATAAACTCTTAATGATGTGACATATTGAGGTGCACTTGTACCATCTATTCAATATTAAAATCAACCTTTTCTATATCATGCAAGGAATTTTTAAGAACTCAATTACGCTTCTTAATCTATAATATAAAGCTACCTTTATAGTTTTACTGCTATAGGCTTAGGCTACTGGAGTATATCAGGATCTAATTTTCTCACTCTATTGAGTTCTACTGTTCTTCAATTATGCATTATGTGTTGTCATTTCTGCTTTAACTTTCTGTTCTCTCTTTTCTCTTCATAGTAGGTACACCTGGTCCGGCGTTCTGTTAACTGTGACATCATCCAGAGAAGACGGCTCACCCGCTACTACCATCTAATGTAGAACAGATTACTAGATCAATGTGTGCTTCTGTGCTTTTTTGTTTCTCTTGTTGTGTCTCTGTTCTGTCTTCTGTAACCCCAGTCGGTCGAGGCAGAGGACCGTTCATACTGAGCCCGGTTCTGCCGGAGGTTTTTCCTTCCCGCTAATGGGTGGTTTTTCTTCCCACTGTCGCTTCATGCTTGCTCAGTATGAGGGATTGCAGCAAAGCCATGTACAATGCAGATGACTCTTCCTGTGGCTCTACGGTTCCCCAGGAGTGAATGCTGCTTGTCGGGACTTTGATGCAATCAACTGGTTTCCTTATATAGGACATTTTTGACCAATCTGTATAATCTGACCCAATCTGTATAATATTATTGAACTTGACTTTGTAAAGTGCCTTGAGATGACATGTTTCATGATTTGGCGCTATATAAATAAAATTGAATTGAATTGAATTGAATTAATTATTACAGTTTAATGCTAGACTCTGGCACTTACAGTATGCATTTTTTTTTCATCTGTGCAATGTTTGTAATTTGTAACACAAGTGGGTTTTCATAATTAGCAGGGCTTTAAATGTCTGCACACTACCTTCTGAAGTTTTTTGTCCATCTGTCTGTTTAAATATTTCAGCGCCGAATGCAAAATGTGAGAAATGCCTATAGGTTATTTATTAAGGAATGCACAAATGTCCACTTCAACTAAAATGTGCAACTTTATCGGTCAGAGTTTATGATAACCTTGCGAAACTGAATTTTGTCCACATCTCACAGATGCAACAACAATTGAACTAAATAGCAGGCGAGGATGAGAGATTCTTCATCTAAAAAGGTCCACTTCTTCTGTGTTATTCAACAATATAATTTAGAAGCAGAAGGAGAGATGAATTAACCGATTGTAGGAACGCAAAGTGACATACTAGTTTTATGTTTGTTTTAACGGCTAATTGACCGTATGGATACGAGACAACAATTATGTATTAGCAATTTAGTTTACACAAGCCACTTCACAGTATCATTAAAAATATTAAAACATTAAAAGGAAAAAAAGGCACAAATAAACTACATGGAAACGAACTACATTGTGCCTAGAAAAGATTCCTTTAAAGATGAATTTGTGCTTTTAATCCAAATGAAGGACACCGTTTTTATGATCTCCTTGCCAGCTAAGAGAGAAACAAGACAGAACATATGTGTCATCTCTGTAAGAGCTCTTTTCATAGAAGATAGGTATTCAGTGTCAGTTGTGGGGGCGAGGGTGATAGATAAGTGACAAGACCAGGGTCTAGGTCTGTGTGTGCCTGTTTCAGCAAGAACTGAAAGCTGAACACAGGTAAAAAAAAAACAAGCACACTGACTCAGAAGCATCGGCAGGCACACATACACATACATAATAAAGAGCACATCTGAGAAAAGTTCCCTTTGGACCAGCGAGAAGTAAATTGTCTGCTGTCCCACACCCCCCATCTCTCTTGTTTCGCCAAGCAGCCAGAACTCCTTTGGGTTTAAAACTCATTTTCATGTCTCTTGTAGGCTCTACAATTTTTACATATTTGTTGAAAATCCCATTATGAGGCCTTTGTGATATGAATAATGCTTGCAAATTGGAAAGCATCTTCAGGCAAAAGTTGGACACAGAGGTAATCTTCACAATCTAATCTCTTGAAGCACAAAAACAGCAGTGACACCTCCTGGTGCAGCTTACAGAAAAACATGATCCAGATTGATGAAACGCTCTGAAAGTGATGCATTAATAATCAAAAACAACCCTAATACATATCAAAACACTTTCCCCTTTTTAACCAACCTGTTGGTTCTGAGTCATGCACGGAAAATTGGCACGTGTGAAGTCTGTCACAGTGAGTCTGCTCTGGTGGGTCGGGGCGACCGGTATCCGTGTCCAAACCTAAAGGCGAAAACCCATCCAGATCACAGAACTGCTCTGATCCAAACCCAGCAGTCTGGTTTTTCATCACCTAAGGGGATATGGAAACAGATGGAGGGACGGAGGAGAATGAGGGACAGAAATAGAAGGCAGAAATAAAAAATGAACAGAGGAAAAACGTTTTTTTTTTTTGTTAGAATGAGACAGAGAGATGGCACAAAGGAGGAGAGCGAGGACATAAGAAAGCAAATAAATACATGTTTGAGCTGATTAAAAAGAGGAATGGATCAACGACAATAAAATAGAACATGAAAATAAAACACATAAAAACAGCAGAGTGAAAAAAATATGAGGCTGTCGTATTCTCTTTTCCCTCCAACAAAATCAGTAATTGGTGCAAAAATAAAATCGAATATCATTGTAACTTTTGTGAACCCAAGTAACTGTGGTGAATTAGTATTTTTCAATGTTGAGCGTGTAAATACATATTAATAAGACAAAGTCTTCTAATGAAGATTATTCCCCGCTCTCCTTGTTTCCTTTGTTTCCACTTGATGAATTGATTTTTAATTAACCCCTGGAGCTGGCAAGAACATCTCACAATTGTCTGTTCACCGTTCCTCCCATGCAAGTGTCCTCCTGTGGGACAGGAGTATAGTGAGCAAGCTCTGTTTAGTTAAGATTAGATCTGATACATTAGCATTCTAGCCTTGCATGACACTGCAGATGGGCTGGAGAATGTAGGGAGAAAGGCAAGTGGGAATAGCAATGCTCAGAGCAAGGAAGGAGCAGGGATGAGGAAAGAAAGGATGGAGTCAGGGTAAAAGATATACAATAAAATGGCAAGAGACCAAACAGTGATACTGCACAACCTGGAAGGAATGCTAATTCTTTACGCAGATTAATTTTGTTCTTATAATGACTGGATGTCTTACTTCCAGTCCAAAGGTTGAAAATATACGAAAATGCAAGATGAAACCCAGAAAGAAAGAAAATGAACAAAAATATTAATAAAGAGACATGAGAGGGGAGGAAAAGTACGAGAAATTAACAGGATAAAAGACCAGAAAAGGTCTTGGGCAAAGAGAGAGAGAAAATTAGAAAAGAAAATACTATCTAATCATTCCAGGAGCAGTTTGATTTAGGTCCAGCGGGTCCAGATAACTACCATTTTTACAATCATGAACATCATTTTATTCAAGTTCTTTAATAAAGCACTGGCTGCTCCGCTTTTTTTCTTTTCATTCCTTTCCCACAGTATGGAGGATTTGTGTCATTAAATGGTAGATTACTCATTTGAGACCATTCAGAGAGTTATTTTTTAATCCACCCTGTCCCTGCTTTCTTTAGTAAATGGGTTTTACATTTAAAATGACAGCTTTATGTTCCTCCGAGCTATAGATAAATTATTTAAAGTAATTAGTTCGATACTGATATTGTCTAATACATCAGGGTAGTAAAGAAAACTGTGGGTCAACAAAGTCCCCCCTTTTCCCGCAGTGAACTGTGCCGGCACTGTTTCTGTGTGCCCTCAGAAGTTTTCTGAGTCTGCCATAGTCAGTCTAATCACATATGGGGAGTACAGACAGTGGATAGAAAGCTTTGTAGACTGGCGCCAATAGAACCACCTCATGCTAAATGCAGTGAAAGCAAAAGGAGCTGGTGAGGAAATTTGGAGATGCAGACTCACGTCACTGATAACGGTTCACATCCAGGGAACTGATGTTAATATAGTGGAATCTTATAAGTACATGGGTATTCACCTGGACAATGAACTGGACTTGAGTCACAACAGAGATGCTCTCTACAGGAAGGATCAGGGATGCAGCCTGATAAGGAGACTGAGGTCTTTTTGAGTGCAAGAGGCACTCCTGAAGACCTTTGTTGACTCTGTGGTGGCATCAGCCATCTTCTATGGTGTGGTTTGTTGGAGTAGCATTGACTTATTTGTAGCTGAGAGGAAGCAGCTGGATAAACTCATTAGGTCTGTCTCGGGATGTCCCTCGGATCCAGTGCAGGTTGTGGGAGGCAAAAGGATTGTATGAAAAATAGCATATTTGATGGGCAATATCTCCCACCCCATGCATGGAGCTGTTGCATTAGTTGGAGAACTCTTTCGGATGCAGCAGTCTGTCACCGAAAGAGGTCCTTCTGCAGGTCCTTACTCTCAGTTGCTGTTTGACTTTATATTTTTCTGCTGCTCACAACTGAAGGAGCTGGTGGGGAACCAATTAGTGTTTGCAACATGCTAATGGTTCCACAGGTTCTGAACTGATGATAAACCATTTACACTGTCTCTCAGATGGTAATATCAATTTGCACACATTTTAGCTTCTCTAGGCTCGTTGGTGGTACAATCATGCATATTGCATAGTTTTCTCACATTGTTCTGTAAATCGGCAGCTGTCTTCTATTTTAACTTGAACATGGATTTTTTCCTTGAATATCCCATTTTATCTATTAATAATTGCACAGTATTTTTGATGGGTGACGGGTGGGTCATTGATTTGCATCTGACTTAGAATGCGTCTGGCAGGATGTCCTTAAAGGGATCCACGATTAGTTGAACATATTGGGCTAAATATGTTGAAATGTTCCTATTTACTTAAAAATTGCTGTTTGTGATACGTAAAAGCTCATATTTACTTCAAAAACTGTATATCATTTGTTATATTTCTCACCCATGGAGGTCGCCATTTTTTAACCTGCACAATGCATGCTGGGTTAATGACGCAATCAGGTCCTACTGTACCATAACCTATTGAGTGATCCAAGTTGTTTATTGTATTGTGTTTGACTGGTGTTAATTTAGACAGTACCACACTCTGTCACTGTTGGCTGTAATTTCAAAACAAAAAATAACAGAAAAAGTGAGGTAAGTCTTCATCACTTCCCTCGTATAAACAAAAAAAACCCGCAATGGGTAAAAGCTGTTGGAAAAACACAACTTCCAAAGGACCCACATTTGTGCTCTCAACCCTTCTCTCCAGAAGACTTTGAGTCATTTGTGTGAACAAAATTGATGAAGGCGCTAAGTGGGCACTGCCGTGTGGACTATTTTTATCCATAAGGTCCTTAAACCCCACCGCCTTGTGAGCAAAAGACGCTGGAAGAAACAGAGACAAGGAACACTGGGAGTCCATTTAAATAACAAAGGTACAGCCACTGCCGCCGGTACCTAATGTGAAATCAGTGGACCTGACACCAGACGGAAGACTGGACCGATCAGATCCTAAGCAAGAGTTATTGGACCGGACACAGAGCACACAATCAAACAAGCGGTATGTGTCATTTCTATCTTTCCAACCCATAGCTAACCCTTAAAAAATGGAAAGCACAGTAGCAATATAACTGACTGCCAGGATACAAATGTTTAAAATTCACAATATTAATACCCATAACATAAAACTATCAAACAAGCCAAATCAATGGCATTCTTACAAATACAGCCACAGCAAAGGCTGTTTAGTGTCAGAAAATGTTCAAATAAACATCTCTAGTGCCACAAAACCATTAAAAAACTAATATAAAAGACACCCCAGCAGAAATGCCAGTGAAGACCACACATTCTGTATCAAAACTGTGTGTCAACATCCAGTTATAGTAGATTTTGACTCCAGCATTGACTTAATCCTAAATTGTGCTGTGGATATTACACAAGTTTGCTTTCGTTTCCCTGCTGTATGCTATCACTACAGTTACCATCCACCCCTATCAACTGCTACTGACCAATAGGACCACAATGTTTTGCCGAAAATGTTTATTTTGTGAATTAGGTTTTGAATTATGAAATAAATGCACCACGGACCAGCTCATCAATCAGCCCTTGATTCCACAGGATGATATATCCTTGTAGCAGACAACAAGAGAAGCAAAAAAGTTACAAACTTGGGTATGAACTTTATGTAAGTGGGTTCATTGTGTTATGTATGTAGAAATGTGTATAAGTAGAAAACAAGGTCTTTGCTCACTGTTTAGTTCTCACAGTAAGCTGACAGTTTCATTGAAATTTTGTCTTTTTATTGTTATCTTGCTTCCCGTTTGTATGCTTTAAGATTCCCACTGATACAATTTATTATGATTAGATAAAGTCATAAACGTGATTGTTGCAACATTTGCAGGTTGATAAGCTTGGGGAAAATGTCACTCCAACACCTAGAGTCGTGATACAGTATACAGTATATACAGTATACTCTTTTAAATCCAGGGTTTCAAGTTGAAATGATTGAGGTTCTAAACTTTAAAATTTAAACGTAAAGGTTCCAAAACTACATGTTTCAGTTATTTTTCTGCATCAATTGTCTATAATAGCTTATCCTTGTTAGGTTGCAGGTGGGGCAGATTTGGATGAGAGCCAAGATAGATCCCAGGTTCATCACAGGCCGTTTATTAAAGATGCCAAATATGGAAAAGGCTTGTGAAAGTAAATAAAAAAATCATACAAAACCTGTAAAGCCTAACTTAATAAGAGTGTTTTTTTTCACCATAACATTAATGTATGCAAATAAAACACGTTACCATCTGTGGTTCTGGCTGCTGTTCTGTGGCTTCAGTTTGCAAAACTTTCTCTTGTTTTTTCTTTTCCGGTTCAAATGAATCATCTGGATGAGACATTTCCAGATTGTTAGTTTCTCTTGTTTTCTCTCTCGGTGAACATCCATGTATCTGTGCTCTGCAGAAGTCTTCTTCTGGTGGAGTCAGAGTAAGGCTATCAATAGTCATTTCATCCTCACTGTCTTAATAAAACACACACAAACACACAAAATTAGAATGAAAGTTACCTATGTGCGGTAGCTGAAAAATATTTTTTTTTACAAGATGCTCAATAAACAACACATTTGTCTTTGTGTAGTTTGGAAAATGTTGAAGTTTCAAGGTTAACAATAAAAACAGTGTCCTTGTTTGTCCCGTTTTAAACCGATGAAGAGAACATTTTTATATCAAATATTCAAGAAAAATGGTGAGGTCTGATGTAAGTGTCCTTGACACTTTAAAGCTCTAATAAGCTGATAAAGTTGGCATTCCATGTCTCCCTGGTCAAAGAGCTGAAGGAAGAAGTGGAAATGAAGGATGAAAAAATGAAAGCGAGCATAGAAATGATGGATGAACACAGAAATAGTTGTGGACATTTAAACTAAGGGAATAAAAGTTATATAAAGTAAAAGCAAGATTTGACAGAGTTATGAAAGATTAAACCGTTTCAGCTGTCAACACTGCTGCAGACTTATCTTTCTAATGTAAGTGGTGGATCGTGAAATCAGGTCTAATTAATTAAAATGCACATTTATTCATAGGGAACCTATCATGTAAAATTCACTTTTTGGACATTTTCTGTACTTCCATTTTGGTCTGTACTTCTTCTAGAAACAGTCCAATTGCTAAAAAAAAAATCTGTCCAGACATTTGTTTGCAATAAGTAAATGTTTTTATGTCTGGAAAATGAGCCGTTTCAAAAAAAAAAAAAAAAAACCCCGCTGAGACCAGCCCCTTACCGAGCAACCAAAGTGGAGCTCCTCCCACTTCATTATTAGAAGAAGAGCATGTTTGGTTAGCTGATATTAATGCTTTATGTGCTAATCAATGGCTGCTGGAAAAGCTATTGCTGCTGTATTTCTGCTGTGCAGAAAATGCAATGAACATGTTTTGTATAACCCATTGACCTATCCTAACTTTTTTTTTAAAAGGAAGCATAATAGGTCCCCTTTAATATTAATTCTGTTTCTCTTTGTCTCCTGTTCTATCACCTGCTGATCAATTCTTACGCATAGGGGCATAAATCTAATTTAAAAACTGAAAATGGCTATTGTCCGGGTTTTAAGGGTTGGTGCTGGGTATTGTGTTGTGATGGTGAACGTGTTCCACAGACTGCATTCCGCTATGTAGTGTCACCATGGTGATACAAAAGTAAAAGTCTGTTTATGTGTGTTTGTACTATTTTAGGGGCATTGTTTAGAGTGCAATTACCTTTCTATTTCTTACAGATGTACAATTAAAAACAACCGATCCATTTTAATAAAAAGAAAAACTAAAACATACGTAGTTGTATGTAAATAGGCCTTGACAGTCCAGGGGAGTAAAAGGAACGATTACTGTGATAATTACAAGCTGTTTACTGTTAACTGTATTTAAAATAGTAAATATAAATAGCTATTTTTCTCTAGGTACTTCATCGTTCAAAAAAGTGTCTATTTTTTTAAGGGCCTGTGAATAAAAATATAAGCCTAATATTTAGGTTACGTAAAACCTTTGCTATATTTCTCTTCCTAAATTTGCAGTAGTGGGGAGAAAAGTAGATTGGACTGCAGTTGAGTTTCTATGCAAGGTAAACATTCAGACTGATTTAGTGGAATACAGCAGCAGTTTAAGTTAGTTTATGATGTATATTAGCAAGTAAGCAAAAAAGTCATTTAAAAATGTATGTATGATTTGTTTATATATGTAATTATTTAACTGATTAATACATTTAGACCTTTCTAATATGTTGAAAACAATATTGTATTATTTATTTTACATATATATACACATATATATATATATATATATATATATATATATATATATATATATATATATATATATATATATATATATATATATATATATATATATATACACATTTTGATTTTTATTCAAACTCTCACATATGACAGTCTACTTAATTGTGGAGATTAAGTAGACTAATCTGAAGTATGGAGCAGATAGGAGGAGAGAGTGGTAAAATAAGGTAGAAGATGAACGGAGACAGAACGCATTATCAATCATGTCTTTAATTGGCAAATAACTAAATGTTTTACTCGTTACAGAATGCCTAGGATGGGGCCCCATCTAAGATTATCATGTCCCGCACCCAGGCAAGACTGTCAGCTGGACTGATCAACATCATACAGTGATTTACAAAAGTATTCAAAGCCCTAACCTTTAGTCACAGTAGAAACACAAACATCAGTTTATGTCATTGTCATTTTAAGTGATGGACACAGCACAATTTCTAATTGCGAAGTAGAAAGAAAAATAATGAATGGCCTTCCAATTTTTACAAATAAAAAATCTGAAATGTCTGTAGTAAATCCTGGCACACTGTCCAACAGTCATGATCATACACACTACAAAGAAATGCACTCGCACAGGCAAATAAATATAACTATTGTGCTGCACTTACCTTCTAAAAACTCCTTGTCTTCCTCTGTTTCCACAGGAATATCAGAGAGATCTGAGATGCAGTATGGAGAGGTACAAAGTGTCTTCTCACATGATGGAGGTGATACTAGGCACTTTAAAACCGGAGTGTCTTCAAATTTTAATAATGATTTAGGACAAATATATGAAGGGGCATTGTTTGGAGCAGGCCTACCTATTGAAATAATCGGCTCCAGTGCCTTTGATGTTAGCTGCGACTTTACAGTAGCAGGTGATAAAGACTGTGTGAGTTGATTGTCTAATGGAAGACAATCTTGGTCACTGCAGGAAAGCTGGAATTGCTGTGGGGAGATTAGATTGCCTCTTGGTGTTTCATAAGGGTTCAGAGATGAGATTGTTTCTGCAAATAACTGGAGGGATTGGTTTTTTTCTGTACCATTTTGTTGTGGGGTTGAGTGGTAAACCATAGGCAGTAAGACGGACTGAGCAGAGCTTGATGGAGAGACACTGAACGTAGACCTCAGAGGAAAAGACGTTGATGAAGAAGTGGAAAGATGGTCCTGGGGAATAATTGACGTTGTAGCATCCAAAACTGACGCATCAGGTGAAAATAAAACAGGAGGCTGGGAAGATTTGTGAGTCTTAAATTGTGAATCTGGTAATGAGGAGACGAGTTGTGGTAATCCACAGTTAGCGTTTGATTTGGTAAGTGTGGGTGAGAAAATGGACCTTGATGAATTTGAGTTTGGTGTTTTGGGTGATTTCTTTGATGTTCTGGCAGTAGTACAAGCAAACGCCCCAGAAAGTGATGCTAGACAAAAAAAAATCAGAAGACAGGAATATAATAAAATCATGTAGAGTTTTACAAGAACAACATTAAAGGCTGATTAGAACCATTGCTGCCATTAAGCAAAATATTAGAATTGGCCAAATGGCATCAATCTCACATCACAGGGCATGATGTCCTGAAATGTCCACAAACATTCATATTTTAGGCTTTCAGTACAACACAGCTTACCTTTCAGTGAATTGTCAATTTTTGAATTTTGTGGTGGATGGGGAGAGGAGTGTTCAGCTTCTAAAGCCCTATGCACAAACAGGGGTGTTTGGGACATTTCACTCTGTTCCATCCCAGAGATTTGCTGAACAGCTGAAACTCTGAATGAAAAAGGGAGTACTATCTCAGTTTGCATCAGCCTATTGATGGTCAAATGGGACAATAAATACATTCCAATTCATTATTGCTTTTTCTTTCCATTAATATTGCTGTTCGGATGTTAAATCAGACTTACAATGTAAAACAACTGATCCCAAATCCCTTAACTACTGACTCTGGCTCTTACAACAATGCATTTTATTCATTTAAATGCTCACAACACTAAGGGAGAACCGACAGTAATTACCTTCCTCTCTCTTGTCGAAAAGAAACAGGTTTTCAATCAAGAGAACATCTACTCTACACTGACTTAGTTACCAGCCACTACGAACGTGTCATGAGTGGCAGGTTAAACTCTAAAAACATTTTAGGTTTAAGTCACGTCTTCTTTTTTTTTTTTTGCTCTGCTGGTAAACACATATGCATGTTGCACTTGGAAGAGTCTAATTATCCCATAGGCCATGCTAAGGGTTTATTGTACACCAAGTCTTACATTCTGTTGTTATCCAACTTCTTTTCAACAAGAGACACTTTCTTCATATCTATGCATACCTGTGGAGAAAAAAGAAGCACAATGAGGTTGAGTGAGACATAAACGCAAAGAAGGAACATGTTCATAGTGTGACTGTCTGAGTATATTTATTATTTTTGTCTTGATGTCTTGATGTGCTATGTTACATAATGGCAAATTATTTTGGATAGAAATGGTTATGTACGTTTTACAGTACCTCATCCAAGACTTCTATGACAAGACACAATTCAGGTGTGGAAAGCTGTGGCTCAGTCCTGTCCTGGCTGACAGGAACACTGAACAGTGATGAGCAGTACTGATGAAAATCCTCCTCTTCAGCTATAAATATAAAAAAGAAATCATGATTTGGCTTGGAAAAGGATATTTGGGGCATTTTCTTTTATTTTAACTTTTTTTGCAGGTGTATATTTTTATTATATTTTTCATTACACAGTAACATTTAAATATTGAGAATGAAATAAAAAAATCCAATTCTAGCACAAAGTTTGAATGTTAAAGGTATACTATGCAACCGGGGTTGATTTTCCAGCAAGGCTCCCCCCAGAGGGCGAAAGTAAAAGTGCACTGTCGTAAATATGCTCAGCTGTTCTGGTTTCTCCGTCAAGCCAGGTGCGGTTGTTTTGAGCTTAGCAGACAGGCGAACGCAACGAATCACCATGTCTACTAACACAGTGAAAGTATGAACATGCACACAGAGAGAGAGAAACCATTCCAATGCAGTGTTTCTCCTAGGAATTTGCTTACCGGATGAGCGGAGCGGGGGGAAGACAAGCTTTGCGCGACCGGCAGAGGAGAGGGGCAGAGGGGGGGGGGACAAGCTTTGTGCAACCGGCGGGGGGGTACCCGTGTACGACTCCTCTCTCTGTCCAGAGCCATTTTCCTCTTTCTTGCCTGCTCCGACATGGGCTTTCGCTGTTTTCTCGCTGGTTCCGCCATAATAACTGCACAAATCTAGCAACGAGCATGCCTTTCACTGGGGGCGTGTAGCAGTTCTCGCCGTAAAGCAACACCGACTCTCGCGATGCACATGAGACTACCTTAGTTCCACCTGAAATGACTCATTTAATCACCCAAAACGGTATGGAACACATTAATTAACTGAAAAATGTTGCATAGTATGCCTTTAACAAAAATGTAAAAAAAAAAAAAAAAAAAAAAAAGGTTTTGTTATTAAATTCAAAATCTTGCGAATAAACTGGTCAACAACAATGCTGTCGGTGTAATGCTGGAACTGAGCAGGTTTGTGATGCGTCAGGACAGCCCACATTTGTCCACAAGACGTTTAGCAGGAATTTCTTTGTCATTAAATCCTATTCTAAAGAGTAACGTTAATTGTTTACATGATGCATGGCTTCCATAAGTCTTTGCACCAATCCTGGTGCATTTTAATGGTTACACTTTAATCCTAACATGGTAACTTCCTTTTCAACATTTTAACTTTATTTTTTATGCTTTTTAAATCTTTCCTCTTTATTCACTATTTTGCCTTTTTTTTTAATTTCAACTTCAATCTTGAAATGGGTAAGCAACAAATAATTGCTTCTTTCCCAATTTATTTTTTTATTCTTTGTCACTGCAGATTTTAATAATCAATTAAAAAAATCTGAAATCAGATTTTTTTTTTTTTACATTACTTTTAAAATGTTGCCTATATATGACTCAATTGTGAACTGACCAGCATGCGTAAAACAGCAACAATGACGTCCCACCGAGCACACTTTGGTCCAGGAAACATGGAAAAAATAGGTGTTGGGGTTTTTAGTGTCCAACAGAAGCCATTTATTGTGTCAGTCGGTGCTGGGAATGAATAAAAAGCCAGTGAAACTGTATTCTGGCATTTTACAGAGCTTGGCTGCCAATTTAGCACAGAGGTCTGTTTGAATGCGGGTACATAGCCAGGAATGGTGAGGCAAAGATGTCAACAACTTCTCAGAGACAGAGTCCATTGAGAACTTTAGGATGTCATAGGCAACTTTTAATTATATGTCAATGCCTCTCCTCTCGACTCCTAAGGCAGGACACTCATTGCAATCCATTGTATCACATTGCAGCTGGGGCAGATTAAGGCACGCTGGGTAACCTCTTTGGCATTGCAAAGTCCTCTGTGTGCAGGATTGTTCACAAAGTTTACATAGCTGTGAGGTATGCCCCACATCTAAATGGATCCTATATGACCTGTTCAACTTGGCTTGAATTTCACTCTATATATTAATGAGGTTTAACATCTCGCTATCCCACCACTGATCAGTAATGTCACTGCTGCCCTCCATCTTGCTAAATGCAATCACTTCCGGACGGTGCAAACTAGTGACAAATGTCGATGGACAGTGTCATCAAAGTTGCATCAAATCCGCCTTGGTTGTTCCCACTGGAGTCACATTCAAAAAGATCCGATATGAGTCGGATTCAGGAACACATATGGAAGTGCATCAAATCACATAAAGGCCAGATCTGAACACTCACACTGGAAAACATGGCCTGGTCACTTAATCCCAAAGAAATAAGATTTGGGCCACATTTGCCAGCAGTGGAAATGGGGCCCAAGAGACCCTATTATGTCATCGTAAATGGTAGGTATCTACAGCCACCTCCATTCCAACAAATAAACAGCATAAAGCTGGGAGATGAGATGTTCTTTTCTGAAAAAAGGTTAAATCATTCCACATTTTCTTAAGGACATCTAGCTTAACTAGTCCTAACATTGAAGGTGACATTTAAGTTATACGACAAAGCTACTCATCAACTTAGTAGGTCAGTGCATGGTTATTGGCTTTGGATATGTGCATGTTTATGTAAAACGGGTAGAGATAGAAAATACGGCACCAATCAAAATGAATAAGCAAGCTCAAAACAATAACACATTTGTATTATTATACCTTTATTTAACCAGGAAAGTTACCATTGAGATTTACAATCTCTTTTTTCAAGGAAGATCTGGTAAAATAAACTTATGTCTAAGTGGGTAGAGCATCCACATTCCACTGTTTATTCTATTCTATATTCTAAACAGCATGTTTGCCATAGAAGTGCCACCATCAGAACTTTGATTTCTCTACTTAGAATTAAATAATAGATTGGTCTTTCTTGTAACTGTATGCAGATCAGACAAAAACAGAAGTGTCTTTGGGAAATGAAGGGCTGTTCAGAGCTTGATAACCTATTCCTACCACCTGTCTCAAACTTTAATTCTAATTCATGCCCGTTACAACAGGTTGCAGAGCCTCTCCCCCTCATCTATCTTTAAATATCAAAGGGGCAGAAATGAGCATGTCAATGAATAATAGAAGCTGTTTACTTTCAACATGTAGGGAGGAACCCTTTGTCTTAAATTCTCATTTTCTTTTGCTGACAGACCCATGTGGTGGAGTGACAGCAGTGTGTGAGCGTATGAGAGTATGTGCATAAAAGTGTGTGTTTCACATCATTTGGGGGAATTTACCCTCACAGGCCACATTATTCAATACACCTGTTATTGCTTGTTAACACAAATATTGGATTTGCCAATCAAATGGCAAAAAACACAAAAAATGACACAAGAAGGCGGTGAATGAAGAAAAATGGGCTTCAGTTGACTTTGAACATGACATCCTTGTTGATGACAGAAAACCTGGTCTGAGTATTTCAGCAGCTGCTGATCTTCTGGAATTTTCACACACAACCATCTCAGGTTTACCGAGAAGGGTATGAAAAGAGAAAAATTCCGGGGAGTGGTAGTTGTGTGGATCCAAATGCCTTGTTGATGTCAGAGGATATCAGAAAGGCAGCAATAGCTCTAATGTGTGTGATGAGGCTAATATATGCAAAATACCACCTCTAAATGAACACTTAGAACTTTGAAGCAGATGGGCTGCTGCTTTCTTTAACATGACAATTAGTTCATGGTACTCCAATGGTCTCCATGGTCACCAGATATTAATCCTATAGAGCACTTTTGGAATAAGTGGGAACAGGAATTTCAAATCAACACAGCCCAGCCTACTGGAGGGGAGAAAGTAGATGGCCCACAATCCTTCGCCAGAAAATCAATCGTGAGTTCAGGTTTAGTATATTTAATATAATTTACTGTTTGTCCCAAGGCTTTCCTCCAAGAGGACAACAGACTTTGCCCTGTGTTTGTTGACCTTCACCAAAGACGTGTGGTAGTCACTGATATATGGGGGCCTGGAGACTGGAAAAAGAACCAGCTGTCACACAAGTGACATTTAGATGTGTTAAATACACTACGAGTGGTTGAAAGCCACAGACATACAGTAAAGTTGCTTTCCTTAATCTTTCAGCTTCAGCTCCATTCAGGGGAGTGGATGGATGTTGTCCTAAAGTGGAGGTATTTTTCAAACTGTTTTACCCACAGTCTATAATCACCTACAAATTATTCTGGATGTTTCACATTAAACATTAATGTGATCAGCACTAGGAACTATTTGTGACCTCAGACATTTCTAATACTAACAAACACAGACAGCCCAGGGAATGTTAGAACAGCAAGTTCTTGAAAATTGCAACAAGGTCAGAAACTGAGTCAGTCTTTATTATAAAAAGCAGTTGACCAGTTGTCTCAAACTCCAGTCCAGCTGGCCGGTGTCCTGCAACTTGTAGATGCGTATCTGCTTCAACACACCTGACTAAAATATAAGTTCATTAGCAGAGCTCTGTAGAGCTTGACTGCATGCTAGTGAGGCTCTTTAGCTGTTTCATTCGGGCTTGTAGGGCAAGATACACAGCTAAAAGTTGCAGCTTACCGGCCCTCAAGGATTTGAGTTTGAGACCACTGCCCAAAGAGGTTTGGAAAGATGGATGTAATGCTAGTCTACCATCTCTTTTTACCCCTTGGTTGAAGTTAGAAAATCAGAATATTCCACTGACTGACACACTGCAGACAGTGAGCAGCAGACTACTGGCTGAACCTGATCTCCCCTTGCATGCCCCATGCCTTACTCTGTCAGGCTTGAGCCACCTATAACAGCCCTCCAACTGAACAATCACAGCCAGTGATTACCTGTCACATTGCTATGGATGGAGGGGCAAGAACTGATAAGTCTAACCCGCTGAGAGAAAGAGATTTTACAATTGTGTGTTTGTATATCTGAAAGTGATATGTGTGGATGTGTGCTTGTGCAAGTCATCTATCATACTACTCTGCTGAAGAGGATTCTTGTTTAGTTTGAGGGCCTGTTCTTACTGTGTGTCAGAAAGGTTAGGTGTGGAGCAACAGCATCAAGATCTCAGGGTACCAGTCCCTTTTTGTGGGTCAACAGAGATATATATATATATATATATATATAATTTTTTTTATGTGTGTATATATATATATATATATATTTTTTTATGTATGTATATATATATATATATATTTTTATGTATGTATATATATATATATTTTTATGTATGTATATATATATATGTACGTATGTATGTATGTATGTATGTATGTGTGCGTGTGCTTGGGCACAATTCAGTATTACCAGTCAGGCTGATGGCCATCTCTTCTTCAGTGTCCGTGGTAGGTAATGATTTGAAATCCATACCAAAAGCCAGTGATGGACTATCAACTGGTGTTCTGAAAAGAGGAAATCAGAAAGTAACACCAAATGTAGGCAAAAATTATGTATTTTTATTTTTGTGTCAAGCTTTTTGTCCCTTTATTCCTTTACATACATGGATTGATGGATGCTGTATGTATAGTATCTAGAATTATGCTATATACTATGCATGAAAGTGGATGTCAACCTTTTGGTTTCACAACAAAATGACAACCATAAATATATCCGTCAGTCCAACCGTAGGCAGTAATGCAAGCCACATTCAGTTTGCCAACTGCCATTGAAACACAGAAGAACCACAACAATAGCTGACAGTTGTCTCTTACAATTTATCGTAAACCATTGTGCAGAGCACCAAGTAGAAAAGCTGCATTTCCTCATCATTTGGCAGAACTCACAAGGACTCTGTTAGGGTTAGCTGCTTTAGGAACATGAAAGTGATTTATTACAGGCTAACAACAAACTGCAGTTGTCCTACAAAATGTGCAAAAACATATTTAAGGATAAAACCAAACACTTGTTTCCCCTTCTGAAGAACAAATAAAGCAGAGTACAAAAAGGAATTGATGAGACAGAAGCAGCTGTATTTCTCGTCTAAAAGTAATTAAATGAAGCCGGCAATCACTTGTCGCACTGTGACTGATAGGAAATATAGAGCTAGAGCGGTACAATTAAAAAAGCCTACCAACTTGCAAAATACACACACCCACAGGATTTAAATGTGTGCCTTATTTTCACCCAAAATGTTTTTATCCACTTACTGAAGATGCAATTAGCTTGAAAAATGTGTTTTATTAAAAAACTAAATTGACTACTTCTAATTTGATGAATTGTCACATGCTGCTAGTGTTACCAACAGCATTTTCATAAATTATACGTTGGGCTGTATTGTTAGGCAGATACTGTGTGTTTCAGCAGTGTGTCAACTTTATTGGTAAAAAAAATGAAAAACTATATTTTAGGCTTAAACAAATTTCATGCATGTTCCATTTTTCATCATCCAAAAAGCAAAAACTGCTAGGAGTAAAGGACTTTCAATCAAATATTTCCTTTAAAATTAGCTAAACCACATCTAATATGTATGCTAAAATTGCTTTATAGAAGTCAACCTATCTAGCAGGGGACTATCACTGTGTGGGCTTTTAATAGAGTTTGTTGGACAGGACCTGTTAAAACTCTGACTCTTGGAGGAGGAATGAGCACTCACTTATCCCAGCAACACAGCTCAGTCAGCTCAGTCAAAAGCTTGCTTTCTACAACCTGCAGGCCGTGCACAAATCTACTAGGGTGATAGACTTTACGACTCTAATATAGCTGAGCACTTTTAGCCGATTCTTTAAAGCTCTCTCTTGCTCTCTGCCCCCTCCTTTTCCCATTATTATTAAAGCTTGTTAAAATTCAACCTCTCCTTCTTTCTCCCCTCCAGCCGGTAAGACTCTCTGTCTCTCCATTAAGCTCTGCTACCATCGCCGCTTCAGGGTTATTGCACTCCAGATTGGCTCTCTAGTCTATTCCGCAGTTAAAGGCTGCTACAGTTTGGGACGTTGAGCATTCCAGCTCCAGCAGAGAGAACGCCCAAAACTCCACTCAGCTCTCTTTCCTGCTGACCTGCTTTTGAGCTGACTACTAAGTCCCCCCCCAACACACACACACAGACACAAAAACTGCTTAAATAAAGGTTATAATAACGGGACCTGCAGAAGCCCAACCTGCAGGCAATTGATTGCAGTTAGTACAAAGAAATTGCTTTGTTCACTAGTGCCTTATAAGGGCTGACTATGGAGCTGCATGGTAGGCATGTGCTAAGGTAACAAAAGGACTGTGATAAGGAAAATGTATGCATACAGTCTGTTTCGTTGCATGTGAGGATATATGTCTGCATGATCAGAATGTTGCTAAAATGGGCACATGTTACTTCATCTGATGTTGACTTTCATAACTTGCCATTTGGTGACCAATATTTTGAGAAATAATATATATTACGGTGCATTTCACAAATAAAACAGTTCCTTAAACGTTTAAGTATTGTTCAAAAAATGTCAGTTTAAGAAAAACATTCATTCAACGTCAAAACAGTTTTGAACATGAAACAGTTGAGATGGTGTTAACTCCCATGGATTCGGCACTGAAATATCAACAGTTTTTGAGTTGTATGTCTAATCAACATTATTTTTACGTAAAGATTACGTTTGACCATGGCTCTTACCACCTTTTAACGTGTTAAGTTACAAGTTTTATTTTCACAACTTAAGCAGTTGAAGAATTTAATTGTACTTTTGACGGAAAGTACAATTAAAAGATAAAAAAAGTACTCAAAGTGTTTACTACTGTACTCCTCTTTTAAAGAACTTTCTAACTAAGCAAAGATCAACATCCTTGAACAACTTACCTTTATCAAAATTAGCGTTTAATTTAAAAAATGTTACCTCTAAAGCTAGTGATTCTACAACCATTTGTACTTATCAGCTTGACAACCATGAATGTAGAACATTTCAGATTAGTAGGGCACATTTTATGTACTTTGCATAGGATTTGTTAGTTGTACCTGCGGTGCTTCTTGAGAACCAACCTTTCCATGTAGGTAAGGCTGTTTTCAGAAAACTCCAGCTTGACAGTTAGCTTTCCTTCTGCTCCTTCTCTTTTTTGTCCTTCAGCTTCTCTGTCTGGAGAAAGGTCAGTCTGGGTCGACATGGCTGACACTGATGCTGGGGAAATATGGGGAGAGGGACGTCATATAAAATAAAAATGAGATGAGAGAGAAAAAGGACATCCTAAAGTAAAACAACAGTGAGTCAAAGGCAGAGAAGAAGGCAGGAGAATTTCATGAACAGCCTTTTCAACACACCTTTCTTCAACAAGTGAGAAAACACCTCGCCGCCATACCAAAAGTGCCAAAACAATGAAAGGCAGAAGTTAACCCCATGGGAATAAGAAAAAGATTCAAACACCATCAAAGAAATCTAGTAATCACATAGGAGAAAAAGAAAGACAGAAGTAAAGGAAATTCTTTGACTGTTCTGCAGACACAGTTCACAGTGGCAGCTTTAAATTGGGCCTTGAGTCCATTGGCCTGGCATAAATAATTAGTGCTGGAGTGGGTAGCAGCAATTTTCAGAGCAGAGTGAAAAGAGAGGATCTGACTTTTTCCAAGCATTAAAGCAGAAAAGATACGACTGATGACAAGAACACCCAGTCTGAAGCACACACAACCACAACCCAGATTAACAGCGTTAATAACGCAGGCGTTTAAACCTCAAGCACAGTATGTACTTCAACATATGTTGAAACCGTCTGGACGAAAAGGCACAAAAATGTAATCATAGTTTTACACATAAACCTAGCTGAGGTGCAGTGCAGTGCTGACCTTAACGATCCCGTTTTTATTTTGTCATAATGCAACAGCCATTCTCTCAAGCACCACACTCAGTCTCGACCTTCTAATCTCTAACTGCAGTAAAGACCTTATTTAATTAACTGATCAGACCACAAACAGGAAGAGTGCAGAAAAGAATTAGGAGCAAAGGAGGGCAGTGATAAACAGTTGAGGAGGGTGGGTAGCCAAGTGTGTGGTTGTCTGATAGATGATAAAAAATAATTTTGATACACATGTAGTATATATTTCATAATCGTTTTATTGCAATTGTTACAGCATTAACACCATTATTTCTATATTTTTTTGCAAAATCTATCTTCATTTAACTTTTATTTTACCTATTAACATTTTAGACCTTAGGATAACTGGCCTGAGGACAACAGTATTAATAAATAAAATGGAATGTACAAGAAAGCGAGTGTGCAACAGCCTTTTTTCACTTTATGATTCACCTTCAATAATCCCTCCATATTCCTCCATTTAACAATGGCTATTTTTCTCAATTAAAACAAATTGTTCTAAAGACGAAATTACTGCATTTGCTCAGAAGCAAGAATAAAAGTCATTTAACACAAATTCTGCAATTAAAAAAGCATCCCTGAAAAGATACCTGCTCAACATACCTGCTCATTCAAAATTAATCAGGAAATATCAGGAAACATTGCAGCCTCTGGGACCGAGCTCATTAAAGATGGACTGAGGCAAAGTGGAAAACTGCCCTGTGGCCAGCTGAATCAAAATACGGAATGCTATTTTTTTAAATAATGGATAGTGCATCCTTGGGGCTTAAGAGGAGAGAGAACATTCATCTTGTTAACAGGACATAGTTCAAATACTTTAGCTATGTTTGCATGTAGGTGAACTACCATACATGTAATGATTAACCTGCAGAACTGTGATATATACAGCTCCCTTCACTTTGGCATGTATTGACACCCCCAGCAAAGATGTGTAAAAACGCTTACATTTATTTCTAGATGCATGGACAAAATCTCACCATGATATATTTATTTTAAAAAAAATTGTAAATGGCCTGTACTCATATAGTGTTTTATCAAGTCCTGAGGACCCCAAAGCCCTTTATACAACATTCAGTCATCCAGTCACACGCTGACAGTGATGAGCTACAATTAAGCCACAGCTGCCCTGGGGCAGACTGACAGAAGCGGGGCTGCCATACAATCAGCACCACTGGTCCCTCTGACCACCAGCAGCAGGCAAAGCGGTTGAAGTCTCTTGCCCAAGGACACAAAAACTGAGAAAATCGCCGTGGGGGTTCAAATCGGCAACACAACGAACTCCCTAACTCCTCCGCCACTATCACCCCTTTAAGCACATGTATTCTGTGTGTGTCTGTGTGGTGAGGTTACACTTCCCCTGCTGTCTAGAACCTTTAATCATCTTGTTTTCTATAGAAACGAGACATGAGAATGAGACCAGTTTCTCTTGTTGAGTCTTTAAAAATTGGAAAGATAATAGAATACGATATTATAAAGTGAATGTGTGCTGATTTTTATGAGTGCGCTTAATACCTGTTAAAGTTGTTTTTTTTAACAATGTTTAAAAAAAACATTTTCTACATATTACATGCAACCTATACTATTCAAGTGAAAATCAAACTTATTAGAGGAAAAAATAAGAGAAATAGAAAGCGGCAATATAACTTGTTGTGTGTGCATACCCTTAAAAACTTAGTTGAAACATCTTATAATCTAATTTAAAACCCTAGTGAATCTCTACTGTCCTAGATGGATTATACTTGTAATTCATTTGCATCCATTAGGTAAAGGCATAGTTTGTAGAAGTTGTCCAAAAATAAAATGATTACATTTAACAAAGATATTAGTCAAGAAAAGGCAAAACTAAATCCACAGCATAATATATCAGAATCTGAATCAAGTTTATTGCCAAGTAGGTTTGCACCTAAAAGGAATTTGACTTGGTGTTGATGGTGCAGACAAAATAGATATACATACAGAGCTATATACACAGAAGACTGTGCGTTAATGTAACACAGAAGGTCTGGAGATGCTACGTTGGTGTAGCTTGTAGGTCCTGAATGGGGAAGGGAGAGAGGCAGTGTCCAGTTTCACGGGCGGCTCTTGGCCTTGTTGGTAAGGATGGTAGCGGATGGGAAAAAACTGTTCTTGTGGCGTGAGGTTTCGGTCCTGATGGGCCACAGCCCCTGCCAGAGGGAAGTGACTCTAATATTTTGTGACTGGGGTGCGAGGGATCAGCCACAATCTTCCCTGCACGCTTCAGAGTCCTGAAGCGTACAGGTCCTGGAGAGATGGAAGATTGCAGCCAATCGCCTTCTCTGCAGACCGGATGACACGCTGCAGTCTGCCCTTGTCCTTGGCGGTGGCACCAGCCTACCAGATGGTGATGGAGGAGGTGAGAATGGACTCAATGATGGAGGAGTAGAACTGCACCATCATTGTCCTTGGCAGGTTGAATTTCTTCAGCTGCCGCAGGAAGTACATCCTCTGCTTAGTGAGGGAGTTGATGTTCAGCTCCCACTTTAGGTCCTGGGAGATGACAGTTCCCAGGAAGCGGAAAGACTCCACAGTGTCAATTATGGAGTCACAGAGGGTGATGGGGGTAGCTGGGGCTGACTTCTTCCTGAATTCCACAACCATCTCCACTGTTTTTACAGCGTTGAGCTCCAGGTTGTTCTCCCTGCAGCAGGTCGCCAGATGGTCAGCCTCCCACCTGTAGGCGGACTCGTCACCATCAGAGATTAGTCCTATGAGAGTGGTGTCGTCCGTGAACTTCAGAAGCTTGACAGACTGGTGACTGGAGGTGCAGCTGTTGGTGTACAGGCAGAAGAGCAGAGGAGAAAGAACACAGCTCTGGGGGGAACCATTGCTCATGAGCTGTGAGTCAGAGACATGTTTTACCAGCTTCACGTGCTGCTTCTTGTCAGACAGGAAGTCTGTAATCTGTAATATATACATTCTGGCAGAGTACTAAAAGTTTAAATCCATGTGGGACTACAGTGACATTACAAAAATTCAAAATTTTCTAAACTGGATGAAAAATTAGACTGAAACTAGTTGGGGGGGCTGTCAAGGGGCTGAAAGGAAGAGGGCATTAATTTCCAACAAGTATGTATCTCCTCTGTTTGCTGATTAAACAAAATATCCAGCCTTGCAGGATACTATGTTGTGGTCTAACCTAAACAAGTTGAAGTTTTAAGGCAAAAAGGCATGTTTAGCTAAATACCACCACTGCAATTCAATAAGAGGTCGTCACGCCAACAGTGAACATTGGTGGTGTCAATATCATGCTCTGGGGTTACTTTTCTTCTGATGGAACACAGATTTTGTCTCAGTGGAGGAAACAACTCAGAATACCTCTTTCACATTTCAGCCAAATGTTGGTGAGGAAGAAGGGTTTCATATTTCAAGATCCCTGTAAGTTGGGGTAAATGTCGAAATTAACAAAAAATATTTTATGAGAAAGAAGAGTAAAACTCTAGAAAGGCCAAGCAAGAGTCGAGAACTATATTTGAAGGAAAATCTTCTGGGTTGAATTTCCAACAGCAATATCAGAAATACATTTACTATTAGAAACAGTGAGGTGTGCAGTAGCCTACAGTATTTATTTAAATTCTAATGACATGATTTATTTAAATCCTAACCCTAACCCTTGCTATCTAAAGCCGGGCGTACACTGTACGAGTTTTTCAGTCGTGGTACTTATATACATCTCAAACTGTGCGAGGGAACCGCGGGGTTTAAAAAGTTCACCGCTCACGATCTGTGCAGCGCGACGCTCGGACGAGACCGGACTGCTCACACTGTACGTCGTGTCCCCTCTGGGACCGCTCGCTGTGGGGACAGAGGCAGGCGAGCGACGGTAGGTGACAGGGACCCAGAGCAGGGGTTCGAGGCCCGCAGGAGGCACCGGGCGTCGGGGGAACGGAGGGGAGAGAGGAGGGACGAGAGGCATCGGCGGCCGCGCAGCACGGCAGGTCGCCCCACCCCCCCCCCACCCGCGCGAGCGGAGGAGTGCCGAAACAGGCGGCGGACCGCGGAGGAGTGCCGAAACAGGCAGCCAGCGCATTGCCGCCCTCCCCAGTGCCCCCGCGGGCGGAGGTCGCTTCAGGGACGCCCGCTCCCCTCCCTCCGCTGGCGGGGACGGAGAGGAGGGGAGGGCGCCCCCTCGTAGCTCTGCTTGAACAGCAGGATGTGCTCACAAAAACCTCACGACAGCCGACTGAATTTCAAACATGTTTGATTTTCACCGATCGTCCGATTCCTGATCGGGAGGTAGTCGTGAGAAGCCATTCCCCCCTCCTCCCCCCCTCTACGATCAAGCTGAAATTCGGCCGATTCAAAAAATGCTCGCACGACTGAAGAATCGGCCCGAAAAGGGGAAAAACTCGTACAGTGTACGCCCGGCTTAAGGAAACCCAGCCGATTGCATGGCTTTGCAGCAATCCCTTCTCCTGAACAAAAATGTGGCAATATTGTATTGCCTTAATTTTGTTAAGCTTGCAACAATCCCTGTAACACATAATGAGAGTGGAAAGAACTGACTGCCTTTTAACAGGAAGCAAACCTGACTCGTGAGCAGCCATTTCTCACGACCAACAGTTTAAGAAGAAAGAACATACAAAAAAACAGGAGCACTAGTTTAGGAGTAATATCTGTGTTCATTCAAATTCAAAAATACTTTATTAACCCAAATAGAAATTAAATGTTGTTGTAACGCCTATTGATCCAAATTCTTCAAAGATTTATTGTAGACAGTGATGGCTGTCGCAAGGAAAGATCTCTTGTAGCGGTCTGTAATGCAGCAAATTTGAAGAAGTCTCTGACTGAAGACACAATCTTTTCCCAAGACAGGCTCATGAAGAGGATGGTCATGGTTGCCCATAATTATTTTGGTTTTATAAAGAATCCTCCTTTGCATTATCAACTCCAGAGGTTCCACAGTCGTCTCCAGAACAGAATCAGCCTCCTTTATCAGGTTGTTGAGCCTTTTTAGGTCCCTGGCTCTGATGCTGCTGCCCCAACAGATACAGCAGAGGAGATGAGACTCTCAACAACAGACTTATAGAAGATATGCAGCATCTTGCTGCAAACCTTGAAGGACCTTAGTTTCCTCAAAAAGTACAGTCTGCTGTGTCCTTTCTTATAGACAGCTTCACTGCTGTGTCTCCGGTCCAGTCTGTTGTCCAGATGAACACTGAGGTATTTATATTCTTCAACCACCTCCACTTCTTCTCCCAAGATGAAAATAGGGTTTGAGCTAACCCTGTTTCTCCTGAAATCTACAATCATCTCCTTTGTTTTTGGAGGCGGGGGGGCGGCTGGCGGGGTTCGCGCACCGACGTGGCTCCGGTGCGCGAACCCCGCCGGCCGGCCGGAGCCGCGGCGATGGCCAATAGGCCGGAGCGCGCTTGGCTGCAAGGGCCGATCGACGCCGCTTGCGGCTTTAACATCCTTCATATGCGGCCTATCAGCGTACCTCGAGTCGCTGTTGCACGTTCCATAACAACAATGTTTAAAAACCATGGTTAGGAGACGTCTTAGACTTGGAAAAATCAGTCGTTTTACCGAGTAAAACCAAGGGTAACTACAGCGAAAGAGTGGAGGAAAACGCATATTTGCCCTGTACGTGATATGATGTCACGTTCTAAAAATAGCTCGCTCGCGGAACGCCATTATTAGTGCAATGGAATGTTACTGCTTCAAGTCATACATCACACATCACGGCATGTTCCTACAACGAACTTGGATCAATAGTGACTCGACTCGGACTTGACTCGGATGAGTAGTGGACTTGACTCGGACTCGACTCGGATTTTTTTTTTAATGACTTGGACTTGACTCGGACTTGAACACTGGAGACTCGAACCTGGACTCGGACTCGAGGCATAGTGACTTGACTACAACACTGGTACCGGAACAAGGCAGGATGTCTTCCACAACAGCGGTATCTTCTCTTGGGTCAAGCTTAGATTGAAGAGGTGCTGCAGAATCCCACAGAGCTGCTACAAACAGACCTTCAGGAGTCTGGGGCTGACACCATCTGGACCTGCAGCCTTGTTCCAGTTCAGTCTCTCCAGCTGCCTCTTCACTTAACTTCTAGATAAACAAAAGTGGGAAGGGGACGCAAAGGGAGCAACAGCATCACCTTATTTGGTTGAAGGCAAACTTGTGGAAGCAGAAGAATCTGCGACTGAGGTGGAAGATGGAACATTTGAGGTTTGACAGGTAAGCTGTGGGTCAAAGGAGGGTGGGATGTCTGTTTGGCCGGGTACAAGAGAGAAGGAGGATGAGCTTGTTCCTGAACTGAACAAACTGAAGAATGTGTTCAGCTCATTGGCTCTGTCCAGACTTCCACCTATACAATCCTCCTTTTGCTTGAAGCCTGTGATCTTATTCATCCCTGACCACACATCTCTGATATTGTTCCTCTTGCAGTTTATTCTCCAGCTTCTTCCTGAACCCATCCTTGCTGTCTCTAATCTTGACTTTGAGCTGTTTCTATATACTCCTGACTAACTCCTAGTCTCGCTCCCTAAAGGCTGTTTTTTTCTTGTTTAACAGTTCCTTTAGCAGTTCTTCTTCTGAAGAAGCAACGAGTTAATGGCGGCAACGTCTAAACAGAATATCAGACCAGGTGTAACTTCTGCGAAGAGAAAAACAATAGAGAGAACATAATGGTGCCTCTCTGTATGTTTAAAAGGCTAAGTGCTGCGCAATTGCAAAAAGTACAAAGTGTCATTAGTCACAGTAGTGACAGAGAGAGGGGTCAAGAGATTTTTTAAATCAACTTTGCTTTACTTTTTTTTAACCAAAATAATATTTGTAGTTCATGAAAGGTTAGATTTTTCTCATTTTCTTCTGCGGGGAATAATGATATTGCAGTGAAAGGAATTTATTTAAAGCCTCTTTAAATCATCATCACTTTTTTTTCCAAGGGTTCACATAAAGAAAGTCTCTTTTTATACATGTCTTGAAGAAAATCCTTGTGCTATAAAATCAAAACCGTTTTTCAAAGAAGGCTTTACACATTTGGGGCGGCATAGCTATGTAGTCTAGCCTGAATGCTAAAGTTCCCAGTCTGCAGTTGTTATATCAAAAAAAGAAAAAGAAAAAAGAAAACATTTTATGTTGGGAACTGCTACAATTGATCTCCTCAGTTCCATAACAGCTTTGTGCATTTAAAAAAATAATGAAGACAATATGTGCATGCCTACAACCATTTTTATATAGTTCACCTGGTCTCACGGGTGTCCATAGTACATCGTTTAGGACAAGTTTTCCTATTCCCTCACTCCTTTCTTTTCTCCACTCCATGAGAGCTTCCTGAAAAGATCTTGCAGATTCCTCCTCACTGTACCGTCCTGTGAAAAGGTTGGCCAATTCACGTCTATCATCTGCGGTTACTCCCACCGCTTTCTCCTGTTCATGTTTCACAACTGGCACCTACAACAAAAAGAATATCTTATGAGCTTTTATGTGATGGTCAAAACGTGATGTACGATCCCACACATATTCTCATAACTAAAGGTGAGCGCTGCTACAGATCAAATACTGCATCTACAAATCTGGCCCCCTGTTGTAATGAATACAGATTCTTGTGTCAGTGAAATACATACAAAATCTTCCTTAGCAGTTCTTACTTGCGATAAATCCCAGAACTACCCCACTAATTCTGAACACAAGGGCAAACAACATGTCTTTAGCATTGGCAAGATCGTCTCTAAAATTAGTTATGCAACTGTTCATTCATCGTGTTGAAGAGATAAGTATTCTTCATTTTGTATTCACCCTTCTTGGCATTTTTCATGTTTTGTTGCGTGACGACCTAGAATTAAAATGGAATGTTTGAGAGTTTGCACCATTGAATTTGGAGAATATTCCTACAATTTAGATCTTTTTTATTGTGAAGCAAACAACAAATAGGACAAAATAACAGAAAACTTCAGCATGATAAATTTTCACCCCCTAGAGTTAGTACTTTGTGACAATTACAGCCACAAGCTGCTTTGAATCAGTCTGTACAAGTTCACCACATCCGGCCACTGGGATTGCCCATTCTTCAAGGCAAAACTGCTCCAGTTCCTTCATGTTGGATGGTTTTTGCTTGTGAACAGCAATCTCCATGTATAACTATGATTGGTTTGAGGTCTGGACTTTGACTAGGCTATTTCAACACGTTTAAAACTTTCCCTAAACCAATTCAGAGTGGCTTTAGCAGTATGTTTCAGGCAAGTGCCCTACTGGAAGGTGAACCTCCGTCCCAGTCTCAAGTAACAAGAAAACAAGCAGGGTTTCCTCAACCTGTCTTGACATGCCACCACCATGTTTCCCTGTGGGGACTGTGTTCCCGGGGTGATGGGAAGTGTTGGGTTTGCTCCATATATAGCGTAATATTAGAGGTATAATCTTAGAGGACAAATTTAGCAAAGAAAAAGCATCTCAAGGATCAAGAAAACACAATATTTATTTATCAGAATCCAATGGGTCTGCTGCTGCCTTTGTGGAAGACTTACAAGAAGAAAGCCATAACTAAAAGAAGGCCCTATGAAGTTCTGTTTGCACTTTGCTCCAAGCCATGTAGGAGACATAACAAACGTAAGATAATGTTATCTGGTCAAATAAGACCAACATTTAACTTTCTGGCCTGTTGATGCTTTCACACCTTGGTAGTTGTATTCAGTTAAAATGGGTAAATAATGTTGAAAAACTTGAACTCTGGAATTGCAGTATTAACTCTATAATAAAATGAATCAAATTGTAAAAATGAATAACTTTCCTTCTACCTACTTAGGTATTTGGCTTTGTGGCTGTAACTTGACAAATTTTCCTTAAGCACTTTTTTAAGCACTGCATAATTTGTATAATGTATTTTTAATGTGAGCTTAGTATCTTGATTAAAGTCTGTTTAATTCTATATTAAACAAGCAGGTTAAGGCAATGTTTTTGTTTCACAAACTTATACCTAAATAAAATTAGTAAAATGTAGACTAGCCGGACATAGACCGATTCTTTTCTATACCTTCTGACCTCAGTTGTTTGAAAAGACTACTGTCAGAATGAGGTCAACTGCACTCTGTGGTGTAAAGAGTATGAAATGTCAATCTAACTGTTCCTGCCAGACCTGCACTGCTGGAGGGCCCCTTTCAGTCCAAAGGTACATGCAGTTCACAAGTTTGCTTTTAGATACAGCCTGTGGATATGGCGTCAATTAGGGTTTGTTTGAAGTTCTTTCAATTGACTCACAGGGTGCAGAGGCAGAGCTCACACCATGTAGAGGCTTGTTTGATATCTTTTTAGTGCATTGTCACATCATGTGAACTGCAAATTGAGTGTAATTTTACCCACAGCCAAATCCTTTTATTTTTAAGCTGTATCCATTCATGGATAGACGCTTTGTTTTCTTTAAAAACCCAAGTATTTACCATCCTCTAAAAAGGAAGAAAATAAGGAACCAGCAAGTCGAATAAAGTGTAAAAGTAAAGGTTTTACATATAAAAACCTAAGTGAAAAATCAGTTACTTCAGATTTTAACAGAAATCCTTATGTCATTAGCAGAAAATGCCCAATACAAATAGCCATTATTTACACAAGTGGAAAAGAAAATCGACAAAACGTTTTTCTTCCCATGTAAAATTATCAAGAGATTATGTTTCGTTTGTTTGTTTCTTGAAAACTTTCTCCAGGCTGGGTATTTTGTGTATTCTATATTTTAAAGTTATTGCAACTTTACAAAGTGGTCAACTCAGCCCATGATCGCTTACACAGTACTTACCTGGCTGCAGATATCAGGACTTTTCATCTGTTTTTCCTTGACCTTTGTTCCTTTCTTTGAGCTCTCATCTTCTCTTCCGGGTATGGTTGGGGATGTGATGCTGTGATTGGAATCAGGACTTGCAGTGGATTCAGGATTATAGGCATTGGGAGAAGAGCCAGGGTTAATCTGTCTCTGGAAGCAGCTGACGTCTTGGCATATCACATGAGCCTGTGCGTCTGTCTGCAACAGAAGACCATAGTATATGACACCAGATCAGCATTGCTTGGTTTAAGAGTCTGAAATGACTGCCTTTATCTAAGTGCCATTGAAACATCATTACGATAAGCTCAGGCCCCTATTGAGAGATTATATTACCAAAAAGAAGCCTGATTCTGGCCATTAAGCAGAGATAAATAAGGGAAAACTACTACAAAAGAGAAGAATACATGAGAGAGGACCTTACTAACACAAAACGGCTTTGTTTAATTCAGAGGAAACATGTTTTTGAAATTGAACGATGACTTTACATCTAAATCTGCCAGGTGTATGAAGAAGCAAGAGCAAACCAATTAAACGTTTTCTACATAAGAAAGACAAAAGATCATATAAGTCAAAGCCCCTAGTCTAATTATTTAACAGAAACCCTAAGTGATGAAACTGTCATCTGACATCAACGAGGACATTTAGTGAATTTACACTCAAACATATTTTCTTTTTTGTGCATTTTTCTGTAAGTCTGACAGATGGTTGTGCATGGAAATAGCAGTCAATTAGCAATTTATGAAATACTCCAACCAGTGTGTCTGCCACCAACAACCATCACACTATCAAAGCCACTTGAATCCACTTTCTTACACCTGCCGTGAACGTCGGCAAGTCTCTTCACCACATCTAACTGCTTAAATGCAACGAATGACTGCCATGTAATTGAATGATTAGCTATGGGTGTTACCAAGAAATTGAAAAGGTGTACAACAAAGTGTCTGGTGAGTGTATATTTTCCCTAACGTAAGGGAACCTTAAAATACAAACATACTTATTTAAACATGATAGATGAAAGGAGGTAGTTCTAGAGAGATGACCAATTTGAAAACACTTAGTTCAAATCAGGCTAAAATTGTATAATTTTTCCTTTACAATATTGCTAGAAGCCCAGTAGTGCCATGATAAGTAACTCTACTGCGGCGCTGTAATGAGCCAAATGCCAGCAAATGTGTTCGACAAGAATCACCATTCTTATTGTTAAATTTTAGACACGAGATTTAGCACTCACATCTCTTACTCAAATTAAAGTAGTAAATACTAAGCAAGTCCTGTTTAAAGTACACTGATGACATAAAGCAAAAGGGATGATGCCAGACAGTTCTTTTGACCCCATTTAGAGGGTAACTCCTAATCATTTTAAGTGCTCACACTTACATCCCTGGTCTAACCTTGAAAGTCAATACGGAGAAGTCCATTTTATAGACTTAAAAAATGCATCCCAATTTCATCAAAATAAATCCCCTCAGACTGTACAGTAATATGCGCATTACATAATAGTTGCACACAATTCTTCCAAAAAAGATCAAACACTATATAGAAAAGATAAAAAGGAGTCTTTGTTTGTATAGATCAACTAAATACACACTGGTCACAAGGGGAAAGTAATGTGCCCTAACCTGGAAATCTGTGAGAAAATGTGATTATGTTACTTTGGGTGTTTTGAAAACTGAAAGCTAAAATTAACGTTCATGACATAAAAAAAGAACCTACCTTGCTGTCGAGTTTTGTTTCTCTCATATTTTGAGACACTGTGCTCACTGGATATAACTTGTTTAGTTTGAATTTTATGGTTGCTTGCTAACTCATTATGTTACCACCAATTTTGTAAAGAAAAAACTTCAGACAACTTCAATAGAAGATGGAATGTTTTTTTGGAATCCATTCTAAACAACAACATAACTCTAGACTGTGACACAAATTCTGTCAGAATCGTGGTGCTAATTAACACGACATTGGCATCAGGAACGAGTCAATGTCGTGTTTAGTAGAAGGATGAAAGATCCCTTTCATTGCATTTAGTAACACACCAAATTTTTAAGGCAAAATAAAATTGATGTATGATTTACTTTTTATTCTGTGAGAGGGTGGAGAATAAGGCAAGTCGTTTAAGACATTTTTAAGCATAAATGGTTAAAGAAACTTTTAATTCAGACAATTGGATCATAACAGAACCAATGGTGATTTAAACATTTCACATATCACCTCCTACTGGTATGTTGCTCCATACAATCTTTACATTGATGTTGAATCCAGCGTGTCCACACCTACACACTCTAATTCCCATCCACAGATTTGACAACAGGACAGTAAAAAGGATCATTAATTCTATTAAGCTGTACAATTTCAACAGCTCCTTTAAAGCTTAGCTGGTGTCTGATATGATCAACCATCTGATAAAAGAGCATGAGTGCTTGAGCCTGACAGTCATCCAGGCAACAAGAAACCATCTTGAAGCCCTGTAGTGTTTTATAATGACTTGTACTGAAACACCTAAAATTGGACGTGTAGCACCTTCACAGAGATACATGATGCTTAAAAAGTTTCTATCAAGTCCAATCAAACAAATCGAGAGAAAAAGAATCAAGTCACTTTTGAATTAACTTAGTAGTTTAAGTTAGGAAACCTCTTTTTCAGTGTGGGATACCTGCCAACCAAGGATGCCGCACAAAAAAACAAAACACTCTAGGGATAAAATTCTCCCCTATGGAATAAAAATACTATAATAATCTTTGCTATGGCGATCACCAAACCAACCTCTGTTGATTCAATGTATTTTTCCCACTCCAGACCAGATTCATAGATGGTTATAATACAACATATCCAACTGGGAAACAACAAAAAATGCTTTTCTTCAGTCTAAACCATTTCTGTTCTAACAAGTAAGCAAAAGGCATCCTATTAAGTATATATTAAGTAAAATCTTTAAGTGTCAAATCTCTATTAAAACCTTACAGGTGTTGGGCCATAACTCTCCCCCTAAAAGCAAATCAAAAACGGTTAAAATAGACAGAAAGTTGCTAAACCTACCCCTCTTCCTCTTTCTGACCACTTTCCAGCTGTGTTTACAGTTGCACTTTGAACACCTACTGAAGGTCTTAGTGCACCTGAAACAAAGGACTTGTCAGATCATCTGACTGCCTCTGAAACTCTCTGTGATGGCATAATTGTGGTGCAGCTGGTCCTCCTTGCCAACTTACAATGCAAAATCAAACACAATGGTTACATGTAAAGGTTTTTACAAGTAACTATGGCTTTGAAATTCCCACTCATGACCCCCATTTCAATATTTCCCCTTTTCCTGTGCACTTCAACAGCTGGGCATTGCTAACTTTTTATTATATTTCCAAAGCACTATTATAAAATGCAAATTAACAGTTTTTCAAAGGAAAACGTGTTGCTGATACTTTTTCCAAAATACTTTTTGATCAGTTGGATGAAAAACACAACTGCTGAAAAAAAGGAGGGGAGAGTAAGTATAGGACTTAATGTTAAGATACTAAACTCTCCTATGTTGGCCACATTTTTGGTCTGATAAAGTAAAACTAAAGCTGTCACAGAGACTGATCATTGAATTTAAAAGACATATTGACTAGATTGAATCAGTCTTATGATTGACCTGTTGGCTGGTATGAAACCCAGTTGTTTAAGTTGGTTGACAATTGTTTTTCCTCCTTTTTTTATATTAGTGATTGTTGTTTAATTTTTTGCCTGTTACTGCGAGCTGTAAAAACAAATTGCCCTACAGCACAATAAAGATTACTTGAACAATGGTGAAATAATTTTTTTTACATGCTATCCAACATGAGAAAGAATAGTAACTGTATTTTCTTTTTTTACCACATATTGTAAAAGAGGGTAGTATTGATAGAACTGGAAAAAACATAAAACAGGATTACTGCTGAAGCGAAATCACGGCCTCCAGCTAAATGTTGAGCCGCTATACACACACACCAAAACATTCTCTTCCAGCTGAAGAAACAAAAATCCCAGAAAGGACATTAACAGATAGTGGCAACATATCCAAACTGGGCAACCTTTCGCCTAACGAGTTCCAAAATGGTTCACTTCAAATCAATCAGCACTTCAAAGTAAACACTTGCAATTCCATGTTTTCGTCTTATGTTCTAGTAGTTTGTGTAACCGTGGGAGCTAGACACAGGATGATCACAGAAATACATCCTACTGAAAACAAATACCATTGAAGTATACTGCATGTTTTTCTTAGCATTGCAACCAAAGAATGAAAAGTGGGTGGGGATGATCTGAGAGACAAAGCAAGAAAAACAACATTCTGATATAGATAGGCTCAATTAAACATGCTAATATTAGTTTGAATAATCCTCCTTAGAATTACCTGACAACATTTTGCTACACTGAAGCATGCCACACCCACAAGTGATTCTGCCTTAATGCACTACAATGATTAATCAATTGATTGTTATTGAACCAGGTCTGTGTTTGTGGAAGGCAGGACACATCTGATCAGGTTAAAAAAAAAAATCAGTTTACCGTACTTCATCCTTTATGTAACTCATTCTGCCTCAACCCTGATCAGAGGGTGAGGCATCAGTTTTTCCAAGGAAAATCAAACAGGATTAGCATAGTAGAGAGATATCAGCTGCATGAGCCTAATCCCCAGTCTTTCTATTCTGCCAAAATACACAGTTTGGCATTACTACTGGCTAAAGTGAGGATAGAAATCCAAATGAACAGTGAAAAGACAGAAATAATAATGGTCATCTCTTGTGGTTTCATGGAGCTTTTTCAAGGACATGCAGTTTTTGACTCTGTGCATCCATGTGCATGGTTTGCTCCCTTCATGTTGCAACCCAAATATATATTAGTGTGTTAAAATCGCTACTAATAGGTGTAAAATGAAGATCTTCAGCATTGCAAGTAATGAAAACACTGGGTATGTCATGGTTTAGCCTTTGTGTGTTTTGTTTTCACCAAGAGACTTCTCTGGGCTTTGATATTTACGTTCCTGTCATGAATTTTAGTCGGAAGATTGGGTTCTTTTTATTATAAGCAGATTTTCTTGTTTTATTTTCCAAATACTGATCCTATCCAGTCCTGCTGCTGTTATGGCTTCATGGTTGTATTAGTTTTATATATAAGGTCTCGTCTTTCTCATTTCTTTTGTTAAGCTATGAGGTATTCACATATTTTAAAAAGACTTGGAGTTCCCACAAACGGTTACAGTAGATTTTTGTTTCACAACTAAAAGTCTTAGGATCAGAGCCAAAAGGGCCTGCTGAGAGATAACAGACTACAGGATTTATCAAACCAACTAAATCCAAACGAACAGCTCAAACCCTCATGGAAACTCTCACATCAGTTTGACGTAGTAAACATAGAGTGGGTGGCAGCAATAGCTATTCTCAGAATTTGATGTGACTATATTTCTCTTCCACTGCCCCAGAAAAATTAGACAAATGCAATTTAGAATACTTTAAGTTTATCACACAAATTATGATTTTATAGTGTTGCTTTTGTGGATTGTTTGTGGGGTTTAAAATGACTTAATGTTGGGTTTAATCTAAACATAAAGAAAACTATATCAATGTTATGGCTGGATAGTGTAAATAAACATTTAGAATGATAATGAATGCATCTGTTTTATTTAGAAAATATTTTATCCAGAAATGTTAATTCTTGAAATGCCATTAACTTTGATTGTTTGGTTTAATTCAATAAGGCCTTTTATCGATTGTAGTTTAGTGGTAAATATTGGATTGACTCTGTTTTTTTTTTTTTTGTTGTCCTTTTGTTTGTTCTGTATCTCTACATGACTGTATTTAGTTAGTTGATAGTTTATTCCCATTCCTGTTTTTCTATTTAAGTGGAAAAAAGTTGTATGTATAGAAATCCATTTTTGGGGGGAAAAAAAGAAGAAAGAAACGTCTCACAGCTGTTGTCACATCCCAACCTCTTCAATCATTGGCTGTTGGCAACACTTCTGTCCTGCTGGGTCAGTAATTAGTTAATACCAGCCAATTGAGTCCAGATACGGCTCAAAATATTTAAACGTGTTTGACTGTGACTGAGGTCAGATCTCTTTCACTCTCATACTTCAGTCTACACCCCATCTCAGACTAAGAGATTTTTTTGCTGACTTGCCCTGCTGACTGACTGCAAATACTGCAAACGGACGCAGACTCTTTCTGACTGAGAATCATGGGTAGACTTGGGCAAAGAATCGCTCAGGGTTTCCCCAGCTTAAGTCAGCCTTTTTCCCCACCTTTGGTTCATGTGTATACTGTTTTGTAGTCATGCTTACAAGTTTTCACATTTCTGATATCTTGAAGGAATGTTTCCAGTATGGTCTAAACATCAGCTCCAGATACACTGCACCTCACATTCTACAAGAAAATAATGTTCCCTGTTTGAAACACCTTGAACCGCCTCGGTCCTGCATTTACTTTAAAAAAAGGCTTATTAAGTATATGTTAATATGTCAAGTTCACATGTGACATAATTCCAATGTTGCTCTTTAAAAAAATCTAGAACAGAAGATAATCTAATTTAAAGTTGGCCGCGCATAGTTACAGTTGCTTGTGGTTTTTATTATGTCTCATCCTGTCGGCTGTGCAGAGATGTGTTGAGAACAGTGTTTTTTTTAGATTGAATCTATGGCCACAAAATAAAATTAGCTCATGTATGCCCCTGATAGACCACAGTATAATGCTCTGATAAAGTTGCAATCATTAAGCTGTAATAGGTTTGCAGGTAATGACATATTTACCTCATAAATTAACTTTCTACCCATTTATCACAATATATACTTAACTTCACTGTCTTGCTAAAACAGCTTAACATGTGTCATTTACCCTGTTTTTCCCCTTTATTCATAGCAACGCCAGCCTAGGAATTTTACCACAGTGACACGGGGTGACAGTAAAGATTCTTCATGAGTCACAGAGACAGATATTATTTGCAAAAGTGTACCTTGTAAGGGTGGGTTATCCACAGTCAATCTTGAAAAAAACATTGCTCTACTACTATGGTCATAGTCTGTTGGGCAATGGATTTTTAATGCACTTCTTGTCAATTTACTTTTAAAAAAAGTATTTTACAATACATCTGAATCCAAGAGTAAGGAGTGGTTTTAGAAGTCAGATGTATTTACTTCTGTGTTTGAAATATTTCCTGTCCAACCCACAGTTGCAAAAACAGCAGAGTGGCAAAAATATCCAACTTGTATTTTGTCCTCATACAATTGTTTGCAGTTGTGTTAATTAAAATCATGTTCTTTTTGTTTGTTTGTTTGTTTATTTATTAACTCTAATCAAGTAACTACTCTTTTATTCAGCTTGGCAATTCTGTATAGTTATTCTGTATCAGTTCGTACAAACTCTGTATCAGTTTGTACAAACTTAGAGCAACCTGACTGCAGTGGACGACAGGTAAGAGTCTATACTGATCTATTTCACACTACATAATAAAAGAAAAATTAAGGAAATAATAACCAATTAACATTAAATGCTAACTTTTTCACTAAACAATATGTTTAAATAAGAAATACTTTTGTAATATAAAGTTGCATTATCAGATATGGTTTCTGAATTCATCTGTGTAACGTGGTTCTGTTTAGAATTGTAAAAATGATTCTGCGTAGTTCTATAGCATTTTTAAAGTAGGAATATAGTCTAAAACATCATTCACTTTATTTGTACCAGCTCTTGTTTGTGTACACCACATTCTTGTGCTATTTATTTCCAGCTAGGGACCAGTTTTATTACTTTTCTGTAGTATTTGACAATTACACTGTTAGCTGCTGACTAAGAAAGCACCTGTCAAAAAAACTACATGTGAGTTAGGGTGTGCATATGAACACGAAGACTGTGAACACATGCCTACTCATAGAAACATATTTCTTTATTGCAGAGCTTAAGTTTGAGGATGTAACTGACTTTAACTTAAGACAGATACATTCAGAAAATTAGTAAAACCAAAGGAGAACAGAACTGGAAAAGATATAATTGAAACTGAACCGACTGAACATAGAGAGGAAACAGGTGTGATACACATATAATATAGCTTCTATGAATGAAGGTCCTGCTGTGGTGTTTCAGTGCCCCCTTCTGTTACAACCTGTCACAGCAGCTTATGTAGTAGTTCTCAGTGCATCTTACAACAGACCGAGACTCCCTTCAGCATGTGTGCATGGGGATGTGTGCACAATATGACTGGGAGACAGGAAGGCTATATTAGAGACGGAAAGGTAAAGATTTGTATAATTATCTGAGCTGAAGTGCTTTAAAAGTGCTAAGGGTGCACATGCAATGCAGGTCCACATTTATCTGCCGTAGCAACCTGTTCAAACCTAAATACGAGCACCCCACAGTTTACTAACCTCATCTTTGCCAGACAAACTGTGACTCTGGCAGGGATGAGAGAACGATATAGGTAAGGTTTACTTTTTGTTCACGTACCTTGTGCTAACTGCACCAAGAGTTTGTGAGTACTGCATATGCATGCGTGGCTGTTTGAAAGCATCTTAAGGGAGGTCATTATAACTGCTACCAGAAAGTATCTTCCATTCTTCGTAGAGGAGATAAAAACCCTTGCATCAGCAGATTTGGGAGATCTGCCTGAACACAGTGGACAGACCACAGAGGCAAGGCCAGCGTGAATAGAAACACAATGATGGAATAATAACAAGGTAAAAGCACCATGTTTCTGAAGAAAATTTTTTCTCATTTTTAATGCTCATGCTCCTCTTTACTTTTTCCTCAGTAACTCGTCCCAACTAATTTGTTGTAGTCACAAAGCTTTGGTAGTATTGTTACTACAAATATGAATTAGTTACTAACATTTGTTACTAATTAGTTGTAACTTTAGATATGTTGGGTAAAATCGCTTTAAATCTGAAACCCCCAAGGATTTACCCAGTTTATTTCTTATTATTATTAGAATTAGTTAAGTACTGTGATTTTATGCTTTCTGTATGTTTGTTAGTGTATAAATAGAAGCAATTCAACTTTGAATGTTAGTAATTAAGCTTGTTCCAGTGAAACTAGTCTAGTCAAGGTCTTACGTAACTTATTCTTTGATTTTTCTTTTCCAATTAAATATTTCCCTCTGTAATGTTTTTCTGTTCATGTACTACCCTTTGAATTGTCTTGTTACTGAAAAGTGCTATATAAATAAACTTGCCTTGCCTAACATTAACTATTTGTAAAGACTCTTTCAATGTCTTTAAAGGACGTGTTAAAGGAGCAATCAGCAAAAAAATGTTTAGTTCTTTATTTTAGAGATAAAGAACTAAAAATATGTGGTGTGAAGAACTAAAGGTATCTTTTTAGATGGAATATGATATGACGTCATACACCATCTCTCTATGTTGTTTTCCAGTCTCTTGTTTACAAAGCAGGGCAGGGCACTCACACGTGTACGTCCATGTGAACAGCTGCCACTCAGGGCTTAGCCCCTCCCTGCCCATAGAATGCCACAGCCAGAGCAGGGTAGGGGCAAAATGGTGGAGAGCACGCACAAGGGATGGACATTTTCTCTTGCTAACAGCATTAGATAGTTATGAGTTACTGACTTCTTAACAAGACACGTTCCTGATTCTTTTACCGTTATTAATAGCTGGAACATAATCCACTGATCCGTGAAATAATTAAATGTCCTTTTGGGGGAGTGTTTAGCATAAACCTGTTCAAGCCACAAGTTAAACTAAGAACAGCACAACTAGTAGTGTGTGCATATATATATATATATATATATATATATATATATATATATATATATATATATATATATATATATATATATATATATACACACACACACACACAGAGACAGACAGACAGATCTAGCTGCACTGCAATCCAATTACTTCATACATACAGTGGACAGCATTGAAGTAACCAAAACAAGATGTTTTACTTTAAAAATTTGGAATTTTACTAGAAGCTGTAGAGACAATCCTCCCTACAGCAACACAACTGGGAATAAGATGGATAAATCCAGGTTTGTTGTTCTAAGAGGCAAAAGCTAGTGTCTAGTCCAAACGGGGACCAAAGTGGCCTTCTACCTTAGTGAAACAGCTGCAGCTTCAATAACTTAATGGCAATTATTTTTCGAGCCTTTAAACTGTCGCCATGTTTACATTGGGCAGTTATCTTTGAAGAAGAAAGGAGGCAGTTAGCTATAAGTAATCTTCCTGTGTGAAACATTTACTAGGAAGTCAGTAATTGCCTGACAGAAAAGTAAGGCTATGTAAAATCAATAAAATAGCTTTCACCTAAACTGCTATAATAATTCTACTTTTTATCCAACTTTAATTTTATATGAGGCAGTGACTATGAAAATTCCCCTATATAGTTTGATTACTGAAGTCTTCTTCCAAAAGTCCGTTATTGGTCAGTTCTATAATTACAGTTCATTTTTTTGTGGTATGCTTTTTTCTTGGCTAATACTACAAGATCATTAGGAGCAACATGACACTAAAATCAATAAGTCACCAAAATTGTTGTTGATGAATACATGGCGAATTTCCAGCTCCAGTTTGCAAATTAATCTTTCTCCTTTTCACACTTCTTAGTTGCTTCTCTCCCCTTTCAAAACCTTGATTATGCCAGTAAGTAATGTCATCATGTGTAATAATGTGTTAATTCTCCCCTCTCACATGCCACTATGTGTCAGAGAATGTGTATGTGCATCTGCATGCACACAAATACTTATAGCTGCTACATAGTAGTTTGATAGTACACCGTAAAACACAGCCTCATTTTTCTGCTAGGGCCTGAGGATAAATTACAGCCACTCCCTGGGGATGAGGCTTCCCTATCAGGTTCCAAGCAGCATATCACTACGCTTTATGCCACTATGCAGAAAGTAACGGAGGCACTTTTCCAGCTTTTCTATTTTCATTTTTTGTCTAGATGACATTGAATAGATTGTGCAGAGTCTGTGTGCCTATGGGGTGTTGGCAAATTATGTCCAAGTCTGAATCATAACTTCAGATAAGCCTAAATGCATTTATGTTTGCAAGTTTAAATTTGCAGGTGTATGCGAGCAACTATGTGCATAAGTGCATTTCCAGTCAGAGGTGTGGAGACAGCTGTAAAACTCCCCTTTATCACAATCATTATATGGTACAAGAGCTATGCACGATGTGAGTGCATTACGGCATCGTGTGGATTTGAGCTTGCATTTAGCCTATGTGTCTGCCCAGACTACTATAAGTGCTGACATTAAACCCATCACTATGGAAGACTGGGGGCATTGGGCACTTTAATAGACAGTTCAGTGCCATCATCAGTGCATGCGCTTGTGTGCAAATTACCACATCAGATTTGAATGCATTCTGTGTGCTGGATTTGAATAACTTATTCCACAACATAAAGGGCAGGATGTCAACTCAGCCAATTCAACCCCTCCCCCTCCTTCATTTCCTCTGTGAGTCTGTCTTGCTCTCACGCCTATATCGCTTACATTCTCTGTCTCAGTGTCTTGGAAGTATCAGCTATAAACTAAGGTCAGCTAATTTCATAGTAAAACCAAAAAAAAAGGATAGACAGCAACCAAATTTACACACACCCGCTTTTTATTCACACAAACATTTGGGAGTAGCTGTCCCACCTCCTGAGCTGCAGGAAGACGAGTGAGAAAAAATAAACAATGGTGCCCTTAGGGGTCTTCAGTATCGATAAATGGATCCAACTAAACAGTTATCAGTGCAAACACAAACACTCAGATCGACCGTTGGATAGGACAGTTGAGGCATCGTAAAGGAGAAGAGAAGATAAAGAAAAACAGGTAAACAAGACACAGGGAAGACAACTTCATTATAAAGCAGATGGAAGTCAGGGGAAGGAGTAAGAAGATAAAGTGTGTGCTGCAGAGACAGATGGATAAACCTAATGACCAAGAGGGAAACAATATGAGATAATGGGCAACTGAATGACAGCAGAAGCCGAGAGCTCATGCAGAGGAGAGACAAAGAACAGAAATACTGTACATAAAGAGGCATAAAACAGAAGAATATGTTTAAAAATCAACAGATGAACAAATAGAGGGTGACTGACAGGTTGAAGAAGAGGGGGAAAGGAAATGTCATCTATGATTTAAATTCAGGATATAGTTCAAGTTACCAACCAACTTGGCTTCAAAACTAAATGTAAATGTTTGTGGTTTTGAAAACAGTAAATTTAATCTGCAGAAACTTTATTTTAAATGACCAAAGGACTCAACAGACAGATGTCTCTGAACAGTAATAAAGTAACAAAGTAAATATCAAAATGTGTTTGTGTCCTTACTAATTTAGCTGTCTTGATTTCCTGTCTGGAGATTGTTCCCTTTACTCTGCTTCTTCTCGTCATTCCAAGACCAGAGCTCGGGACTGAAGGTGAAGACTGAGGTGGGGCTGAAAAGAGTAAACACACTAATATTGACACCTGGGCACAGGGCCTTTATTATTATTGACATTTGGACTGTATTTACGTAATTGAGTGGAAAAGACAAACAACACATTAATTAGACAAAGTAAAGAAATAGTGTTTATGAACTTTTGCAGCTATAAAAGGAGTGTGTTTTTTTTCAATGCAAATTAATAGGGGTAATACTAATAAATGTGAGCATAATACTAATCCAAAACAGAAAAATGATTTGGAGTCTTTCACTTTTGTTGTGAAATGCATCCAATAAGTATAACAACAAATAAAACAATACAACATGCAATTACAACCACAACTAACAACATAAACTGAAGGATTCCAGTTGTATTTACTATTATATATTTTTGACATCTAACATTAGTTTATTTTCGAGCATTCTAAATCAACGTACAATAAGAATTTATTTATATCTATATCACCTCATTGTTGAGTGTATGGCTTGTGTTTCTGTCTTATAGAAAGATGGACAGCTTTAGAAAATAACACTTCTGCATCACCTTCCTACACATTTGACACTACAGAATACACAATCTGATTTCCAGCTAAACCATAAAAGCACAGCGTTAACATCCCAGCTCTACGCTGCCACATATACCACACATCACTGCTGCCCTAAAAAGGAATTACCTAAGTGCTACACAATTCCTTCAGCAATGATCCAGTAAAAACATTACCAAAAACTCATGCTATGCCACACAGACACACGGTCTATACTGATCAATAGTCACTTTCCTCCTTAAGCTTAACTCTTAAACTGAGTAAGTTTAAGAGTTAAGCTAATATTTATACGACCATCTAAGAGGTATTGATGGGCAATTATACTATAATTCCCAAATGCTCAGATGATCCTTAAAAATGGGGAGAAAAGGAGGGATGGTGGTATCATGCCAGCAAAACAATCACTTTGCAAAAAATGGAGTTTTATTACAACGGATATATATACATTAAAGACATAGCAGGACTTGATTTTGCAAATGTTTAGACCCATGTGTCATTTTTTTTAACAAAACATTTTTTAGGTGTGTGAAAGCAGCTTTTCCTATTGGTAGAAAAATCTCTAAACTAACCAATCTATACTGAGGTACCCTTATTGTACTTGGTTCCGAGGTGCTTTTAAAAACTGTTCCATGTATAGACTAGATCAATAGGCTCAAATGTTTTGTTCAAGTCTCCTCATGGTACAAACATGCTCCAACTGAGATTGATCCTTGTGTTATAAAGCTCTCACCTGACAATGATTCATCTTTCAGAACTCTGATCTTCAGTTTGCCCGCTGAAAGCTGTGAGGATGACATATAGGTCACAAAACAAAGAGAAAATATTTTAATATGCCTTCAGTTCACACACAGCCTGGTAAGAAATGTTCCTCTTCAAATTAATATTAATAGTATACTGACTGCTGCATCTTTTATGTGGCATCAAATGTTTAAGGTTGAAAATAAACATGAATGAAGCTGAGTGGCTGGATCAAAGTCCATAATATAACAAAAGCAAATTATGTAAAGTTGGATTTTTACTTTACTTTTTGGATTTTGTTGTCATTTGTCCTCTTGAAGCCGTTTGGTTGAGAGTTGCTGTCTGAAGACATGCATTGTCCAAATCTCCACCTAAAGTCTCTTAAATGTCTAAAGAAAGAAAAATAAAGACAGACATACACACAGGTGAGTTAACAATGGATAGAAGGACTAAAATAGTGACACTGTAGATCCCGGTTTGTAGAGTGCCAGTTAAAATACTATATACACTTGTGGGCATAAATGTTGAACATATGATGAAAATTATATATATATATATATATATATATATATATATATATATATATATATATATATATATATATATATATATATATATATATATATATATATATATATATATATATATATATATATGTGTGTGTGTGTGTGTGTGTGTGTGTGTGTACTGTCAAACGATTAAAAGTTTTAAACGCATAATTTGAATAGCTAACTCGACATTAATCGTAAATTAATTGCATATTTTAACTTTTTATTTCTGAAAGTGTAAAAGCCTATTCGGGTATTTTAATATGCAATTTTGCAATAAATGACACTAGTAAAAAAAAACATGCTTGTACAAAAAATATTTACATTTTTTATTTTTACATCACTTTTCAGAATTGGAATGAAACATCCTGGTGCCATGAAATGTTAAACTTTGGCCGATAATGGCTAAATTACTAATCATAACACCCTGATGTTTACACAATGTGTAAACAAATGTGTAAATAAATAAATATTTCCTGCCGGAATTTATATTTTATATATATTTTTTTGCCTCTTAAACAAAGACATACATAAAGTAATACTAATTTACATTTTAAGACATGTAAATAATAAGACAAATTAATAAGCATTAAAGTATGGTTTATGGATTGGGATTCTGCAATGTTATCAGCATGTAAAACTCATCTTTAGAACCAATCTCTGCTCAAAATGGTGATCTGCACCACCAAATCTACTTTCAGCAGTTATCGCCGGTTATTGTATCCGTAAACTGCAGAAAATATGGGCAGAGTTGCTCTTCCTGTCTTTACTGCCTCAGCTCCTATGTCAGTCCAGAGGAGGATGCGCTCCAGCGCGTTATGAGGCGGAGGGATATTTCAGCTGGTCATATTCACTGTGTCTGTAGTGCGGCAGCGTCACTTATTTTAGAGCCCAAATAAGCGATTTCACTTTCACAAACAAGCCCAAAAGAACTGCAACCCGCAACTCATGAAATTTACAAGCAACTTTAGAAAAAAAGAAGCCCAAAGTCGGAAATAAGCAGGCTTGGCAACAGTAAGTGCAGGTCTGTTTTGCTACAGTCTAGCAATCTTGGAACTACGGAAAGCGCAGAGGGCAAAAAAACAAAACACAGTCTGGAGAGCGCTGCGGGAAAAAAGCATTAACGCGATTAACGTGCGTTGAAAAATTTTTTGCCGTTATGGTCTAAAAAAGTTAACGCGTTAAAACTGACAGCCCTAAGATAGATTGATAGATAGATAAACCACAATCAGAACAGTATCTAGAGGTATTAAACTATACAGGTAGACAACAACCAGTTAAGCAAACATCACACAGTTGAAATGCTGTTTTCTCAGCTATACATACAAAAAAAGCTGAAATTGAAAAGTGCACATAAGTGTTAAGGCACACAAGAGTTCAAAAAGTACACTGCACTTTTTGAACACAGCTCAAACACCAGCTCTGCATGTTGTAACTGCAGTGTTACAGACAAGGATTCAGCTCCTCCGGTCCATAGGTCAATTGTAAATACAAAGTCTTGTTTCCCTTGAAGCTGCTGCATGAGTGTTTGTGTTGTTGTATTGAACAACTCTAGGATTTCAGTGTAGCATGAAGAGGTTTTGTGAAGAAAGAACATACCGTGGATTTAGCTACATAAGGAATTGTTGGAACCCAAGTTTTTCCACCATGTAAATAGGATACTGATCCGCACAGATGTATTCTGTCACAGCCCTGTTTAGTGTCACAGCTTCTGGTGACTTGGTGTCATACTTTCTTTCCTTATCAAACAAGTGGTAGAGTTGGCTGTTGTGCTTCTTTTTAAAGCTATAGTTGATAATCCTGTTCAGAAACACTTTTTGTAATACTGGGTAAAATGGTTCTTTCATCCTAAAAGTAGTAAATATGTGATGTATTC
>NC_046378.1:11019346-11099284 GCF_011125445.2 Fundulus heteroclitus | reverse complement strand
ACCCCACCAAGAGCGCGCCCACCCTGCTCACCCCAGGCATGATGGAGAACCTCTTCACACAGATGGGCCCAGCCATTGCACTCCATGCTGGGCAGGACCCGCTAACCAACACGTGACAGGTGCAGCGGGAGTGGACGCGCACTCCGCCTGAGCAAAAACCGTAGCCGCGCTAAGCTTAGAGGGCTTATTTCAACTAAAGTCTACTTTGGAAGTGAGACAGGGTTTAGTGAAGTAATAACCAAGCCGCCTGAACAGAAGGTGATCCCTGTTTGAGCATTTTATGGCTTCATGAGCTCCCAGTCTGTAAGTGACGACTGTGTGTCGTCCCAAATGTCACGAGCTAGAAATTACGTGTGTTTGACCTGAGTCTCTTTTTTTTTTTTTTTTTTTTTTTTAGAACACTCTGGTGAATTTAAAATGGAAACTAATCGGATCGAGTATAAGCCCCGAGGGAAGAGTAACATGAACGCTCGACCCCATTTCCAATGTCTGAAATGAAAATGCAAGTAATTGAGATCATTAGCCGAGGAATAATATTAACTGAACTGGTAGTTGCTGCTTTAGTGGCTGCCTTGTTTAAACGTGTTCAAGCATGTCTCCGAACCTGAGTTGTTAAAATCTGCACGATTTCTAACTTTTATCTACACCCTTTCTCCCTTATTTTGCACCTTTCACATTTGCTCGTAACAAGCCAGAGCTCTCACCTTTTCCCTGTTGCTCTTGAAGGAACCAGGTGTGCGACTGATTTCGCTGAGGTGCCCTCCATCCTCATGGAGTACTTTGCCACAGACTATCGGGTAATCAGCCAGTTCGCCCGTCATTATGAGACCGGACAGGTACGACTGACACAGCAAAGGGAAAAGCATGATGCTTTTGAAGAATGGACCTGTTGACCGTTTACTCTGTCCGTGTTTCGTCAGCCTCTGCCTGAAAGCATGGTGGCTCGCTGTGTGAGTCCAAGAAGGTGTGCGGAGCGGCAGACACCCAGCTGCAGGTAAAATCGCCCACCGCTGGAAGTGTAGCTGGAAGTGTTCATTTCAACTTTTTCAGTCTTTTTCTCAAGTTGCTACATGATTTATTTATTATTTTTGTTTTTTCCACTAAACTGATTTTTAATTTAGTGATGCTAATTCTGTAGGTGCGTCCCTATCCAGACTTATTTTGTCCATGATACGGATCGGAGTTGTTAAAGGTGAAACATTTCCCATCCGATTCTACATTAATGGTAAAATCAAGCCCAAAAGCACTATTTTCACTCTGTATCACATTCTTGTCATTAATAATGACTAATTAATTTAATGACTTTACTCTACCGATGTTCACTATGCTGCCATATCTGTTTTTTTCTTGATACTTATTGATGCCTCGTCCCAAATAGAGTTTCAGCTGTTTAACGTCTCTATGCTGCTCCAACACGCTTTTATCTCTGTTAAGAAAACTATTATCATTCTCTGAAAGTGGCTAATCTAAAACATTCCTAATTTTTATCACTAATTTGTGGCATTTGTTGACACGCAGCTACTGCCTGCATTAAACTCACGTCCTTCTGCAGCTGACTATGCGTCCACAAGGAGAATTTTGTTAATTTACTAGGCTAATGCTAGAATCTTTACTCTGTTTTTATATAGCTTGTTGGTAATTTCGCTTGAAGCGTTTCGTGTTTTTTCATGTAATTCAGTCTTTTAGTGTTTGGTTTGAACGTCATAAAATTAAATGACTAGTGTTTCATCTGGGTTCTGCAGCTCTTTACTCCCACCTCACATTGCAGGTCACATGACAGACAGGGATCAGAAACAGCCTTTACAATTTCTTTTCTTCACCCCTTTTTTTTTTTTTTTTTTTTTTTAAAATGGTCGGGGGAAAAAACTTGTTGAGGCAAAAAAAAAAATCAACCAACAAATCCAGATTTGTTAGTTAAAGATGTCCACGGCCTGTATTAGCCTGCTGTGCACACAGAAAAATGTGCTGTGATTGTGTTTAAACAGCCACATGGCTCACAGCGCGCACTGCTAGCATAAGATCTTTAAGAAAATCAAACTAATCGTATAATTAAGATCGTATTCAGACATTGCTTGACGACACTGGTGTGGGTCAAACCCTTTGATTTATTGTAGCGCAGTATATGAAAAACCGACATGGAGCTACTTTTTTAAGAGAATGCTAAAAAAAAACATGCAAATGTGAAGGTTGGAAAAGAAAAATTCTGCATGACTTTTGCTGCGGAGTAAAATTCTTGCAGAAAACTGACAATCAGCTCCTGCGGTAATTTACATTCCTGTGTGGGAGAGCCCTGAGCCCTCTAAGGAAAGAGGGGGCAGCTTTTATCAGCTTGAAGCCACAGCTAAGCTTGTCCTTGAGTTCTCATGGGGTCTTTTTTCCCCCCCTCAGTTTAACATGTCTGATTCTGTTGTTGTTGGGTTTCTCCTTTTGTTTTTGTCAGGTTTTCTATGCGGCCTTGGACCAGATCTACCACGGCAAACCGCAGAACCGCTCCACAACCGAAATCCTCAAGGAGACGCAGGAGAAGTTCTATGGCTTGCCTTATATACCCAACACGGTACATCCCGATCAGCTTAAACCTTTTTCTCGTAATGTCTGGTACTTGGATTCTTTTCATCAGTGTTTTTAATCATAGATCTAGGAGCACACACGCTTTTTTCTTTGCTTTTGATTTTCCTTCTCTGCTTTCTGACTCGTTTTATGTTGTACTCAGACAGAGTTTAAAGGATTAAAATCCCATTTAAAGCGCTGCTGAAATCACAGAGCACACTCGAGTCTTTCTATGAGCTCTCCTATGGGAAGTATTTTAATGAAAAAAAAAAAAAAAACGACTCCGTTTCCCCAATTCTGCAGCTGTGGGTGAAGGGACGAAGCCAAGAGGCAAAAAGGAATAAAATAAAAGTCATAACTCAGCTGGCGATGGTCCTCATACAGAATTCCCTTGGAGCTATAATTATATGGGGTGCCATCACGAATAGAGATGGCAGAAAAGCTGAATATTCCCTCATAGCGTCAGCGCCCGGGCCTGCGCTTCTCCTCTCAGCGCTGCTGCTTGCTAGTCAGCCTGCAGCTCCTTCCCAGATGGTAGTTTTAGACCGATTGGTCCTTTTTTTTTTACCTTTTGCAAATCGCAGCGAGAAACTTTGTGCAGAGCTGGATCTTGATTCACGTTGCAGCATCTCTCAGTCAGCTCAAGGCAAAGCGGATTTATTTAAACTCTATAATGACTGTTTAGAGCCTGATTTGTTTGTAAAGCTTTTTTCACCTTCTTTTTGATCTAAACATCAGGCTTCCCTTTGACGTGTGTAGTTTTAGAGCGCACGGCCCTCGGTTCCTGCCCGGCCGCAGACCACAGGCCCAGAGAGCGAGACGCCTCTTTTGCCGTTCTTTGTGCGCTTCTTCCTATTTTCAACCGTGATCCTGCGGTTTTAAAAGCGCTAATTACACAACAGCACAGGTCTTGCCCGCTCTTTTGTGGAGTTATGGAGCTGGGATGTAGCGTGATGAAGAAAACACAAGCAGAGCGTGGAAAGGCCGTGCCGTGTCTTTTATCTCCGTACAAGAAGTGAAAAGCCTGCAGTTGCTTTGTGCCTTTTGAAAGTGGGGATCAGAAAGGATATGGCGCTGACGCGTCACCCACATGCCATCTCTTAGAAATGTTGATGCTAATCACCCCTTTGTGATGCAAAGAGATTAAAAACCAAAGAGCAGTTCAGAAGTCTAAAAATCATTTGTGGGGGGAATAGTGTGATGGTTGCTTAAAGGATCTTCAGAAAACACTTAATAACAGCAAACAGCTCTTCAATGGCTGCTCATTTCTAACTAAGACGTGTCACCACCTATTGTTAGGATAAGTGGGTTATACTGCTTTAAAACGTGACTGAAGGTAAGCAGCAGGGTAGTTGTTCTTTTTTCCTACTTTCAGTTGATTTAATTTCAGTTTTTTATTATTTTATTTATCAAGTAAAACACATTTTTCCTAAGGTTTCTATGAGCGCGCATTCATACCCTTGCACTTTTTCACATTTTGTCTTGATACAACCACTAGGGCTGGGCGATAATTCAATAACAATATATATTGACCGATAGACGTATAGCAATGATAGGGTGAAAAAAAGTGTCAATAAAAAGTTCAATAGAATAATAGTTTTCTTTCCTTTTGCATTTTAGCCATGTAGGTTCATTTTACAGTCATTACATCCTCCCAACCAATCACAACGCAGACCCAGGAACCAAGCCCCGCCCCCTTCAAAGACTTCAGAAAGCACGGGTTCTTTTTTTATTGTTTAAAAACTTGCGGTTTTGGTAAAAAGTTGGCTGAATAAAGGGTTGAGTTTGAATTCAGCGTTTGTGTGCTCTGTATCTAATAATAGGTCGCTAAGCAACAGCATAAAATGGCCAGGGCTACACTTAAAATATATGTTTTCAATTTGTTGATAATTATTGATATCAACCAATATGATTTCTATCTGCTTTTTTTTTTTATATCGTCGAGCCCTAACAACCACAAGCTTCTGTGTATTTCACCGGCACGTTTTACGTGAGAGAACAACACAAAGTAGCGTCGCTGTGAAATTGTAGGGAAATGTTACAGGGATTTCAAATTTAATTTTTCCAAATCAAAATCTGAGTGTTGCATAATTGTCTTCAGACCCCTTTACTCTGACACCCCTGCAACTGATTTCATACGGTGCAATCAATTGCCATCAGAATTCACCTTATTAGTAAATGGAGTCCGTCCATGTTTAATTTAATCTCAACATAACTACTACGGTTCTGTGAAGGCCTCGGCCGTCTGTAAGAGATTAGCAGGAAGACCAAGAAACACACCAGGCGGGTCAGCTGTGACATTGTGGAGAAGTTTAAAGTAAGGTTAGGGTTAACCTAAGCTTTAAACAACACTTGTTTCACTTTATTATCAGAAAAATTGAAAGACTATGACACCACTGTAAACCCACCATGGTGCTCTACTACAACTGAGAAGCCAGGGCACAAAAAAAATGAATCAGAGTAGCTGCCTGAACGTCTATGCTAACTCATTTACTTGTGCTGCAGTGGAAGGGCGTATATCAAACTAGTCACATATTTAAATGCCGCAGTCCAAGTCGAGACCAAAACTCCCATAAAAAAACCTGTGTCAAGGCTTAAAAGGTCAAAACACTCTTTATCCCGTATGTCTGCGTATGGCCTCAGAGGAACTGGATCGGATCCCTTCCACTTCGCAGTTATGCACTTCATTGTCTTTATCTGTAATGCAAAATACGTTGAAGTTTGTTCTTGAAATGGGACAAAATGAGAAAAGTTTAAAAGAGCTTGAAAACCTTCGCGAAGCACTTTGCATTTTCCATTTCATGTAAATTAGACGTCAAACGCCTTTAGCAGGCCTCCTGATCTGTGTGATCCACGCTGCTGTATAAATGCTCTACACAGCAAACCTTTCCACGCTACAACGTTATGTGAGCCGTGACGCCTCTCAAGAGTGCTCTTCCCTTTTTTATTAAAGTCCCCTCAGCCCAGAAGAGTCATGTCAGCGTGACACTTTAGAGCCTGAGTACTTTCCCCGCTGCCGGATCGCTCAGAGAAGACCAATCTTCAAAGCCGTTTGACCACAGATGGAGATTTTCAGCCAACTCTTTGGTTTAAACTCTCAAACAGCCGGTTCATAGCTGAGGACACTTTTTACTCAAGTATTCACAGATACTGCCGGCAAACGCTGCAGTCAGCTAAAAGCTCTCATTTCCCTCTTGGCAAATAAAAACTGTTTACAAATAAATTATTATTGATTAGGAAAGAAACTAAATATGGAAAAGTGTGTAAAATATTGTTAATGTTTTAAACCCCGTTTCCTTTTTCTTTTGTGGATTGGTGCGGGGAAATAAAAGTCCCTTTATTAATTATAAGATGGCAAGTTTAAACACACTTTAGAGTGTTTCCTTGCCTATAATACCTAATTTGTATGGGCCAGTATGAGATTTTCCAAGTTTTATATCCTGGAATAAAAATGCATTTCTTAGCAGCTTTGAGGAAAGCAAAATTCATTTCCTGCTGCTAATTATTAGGTTTTGAAATATTATAATATTATAATAATAATGCGATCTTTAAAGTTTTTTATGATTTTGAAACATAACCTTCAGCAATGAAATGGAACATAAACGCGTTAAACTTCATCATATATTATAGTGTTTATACCTTTTTTCATTGTGCTTTACGGTAGCATAAGTGAAATAAGCTGACAGTAGCTGGTTAATTAGTCAGGCTCTCTGCAGTCGGCTGCTTCACGGATAAACTGCTCTCAGCTTATTAATTGTTGATTTAAAACATTGTTACTTTAATAAAAGGAATGAATGGGGCACCCAGAGTTTCCACTTTATGACTGTTTGGGAAACTGGAAACTTTGCAACCCTTTAATCTGTCTTTCCAGTAAGCGAATACATAAACGGATACATACAATTAGTATTGCAGCCCTCGATTTGCGCCACTGCGTAACAACAGGTGGCGAAGCAGCAGCAGCGCTGTTATGCCTTTTAGCTGGAGAAAATAACAGCTCTTTGCCATTTAGCTGCAGGAAGAGAACAGTGGAAACTTTTTTTCCTGCTTTGAATCAGTAGGTTTAAAGCCTGATACCAGTGTCTGACCCATGCCTGATGCATATATCATAGTCCCATTGGAGTCAGAAAGATCCTAAATGTGAAAAATGTTGCCATCGGCTTTGGTCAGAGGCTTCTTTGTAGCATCCATCTCCACCCAGAACTTCACAATAAGTGCCTCTAACATCCTAATTTTATGAGTTTATGTACTGTATGTTTTATGACAACTTATTTATTTAGTATATTAAAGATTTAGGGACTGCTGGTAAAATCACTAATCTCGCTGTGTTCATTCTTATGAATTCATAATATGTCTATCCCCAGTGACAGAATAATCTTTCTAAGCTTTTTTTTTTTGTAGATAAACTTTTTTTTGTGTTTCTCAAATCATTAAAGTTACTGAAGAAGCTTCACCGCACCACGTGAATACATTCAACCAGAAAAGAATATCATCCCTCTGTCATCTTTGTTCCAGTTTCTGTGCTCTCATATCGAAATCCTTTGTTGGCCGGTCAGACGCTCGTAATCCAAGAATATAAAATCCTTAAGAAACATCCACTTCTATTACAAAAGCGTTCAGTCTATCATTGCGTTAACTGTGGCAGTGAATGTTCCTTGCTGGCTCTTTGAATGCCTGCCAGCTGAATTCCCCAGAGAGCACGGATCATAAAAACCTTGCCTTTATAGATATGGCGAGGGGCCCCTTCAGGCATCCGCAGGGCCAACAAGAAAGGAGCAGGAAGGGGCTTTCTGCCTTTTTAGGAATTTCCACGTTTGTCCTTTTTATCCAAGGACCTTGTAAGCTGTAATTCATTTTCTTCTTTTAGGTAGCGTTCTGCTTTTTCATTTTTTTTATTTAATGCGTAAAGTAATAGTACCTGAAGCTTCTAAAACTAAATGGGCATCTGTCATGTTTGATTTCACCCTTTAGGTTGATGGCGTTGGTGTCATATTTAGCAGCAGATATTCCTTCATTGTTCGGCAGCTTCAGACCTAATATCCCGTCGGCTTCTCTGTACAAACTAAATTGAAGATACTTTGGGGTCTTCTGGTCGTGTTTGGTGTCGGGGTTTCCCACTTTTAGTTTACTTTAGTCACGTTTGCTGTGGCGAAGTCAAACAGAGTGACATAAATTAGCCACGACCTGTCTCTGTCTTTTTAAAACTGATCCACTTCAGGAAGTGCAATGCAGCTACAGACTAATAGGATTTGTGGTTTTCTCAAACAAGCTTGGAAGATACAGCATGTACTATATTTATTGGCACCCCTTGTATAGATGTGGATAAAAGCATAAAACACCATAATCTTTTGGGTCTCCATCCAGTCTTATTTATCAGTTTAACCTTTTTAATAATTGCCATATAGAACATGTCTTAATGCATTTCCTGATTTATTTGATTTACGGTTCTTTAAAGAGAACTAAAAATGGCCCCTTCCATATCATATTTATACCCCACAGAAACAAGTGATTCATTACAAATTAACAATTTCCCCAGACAATTAAAATAAATGTTGAAAACTAGCAATAGTTTGAGGTATCAGCAGGTGTAGCAACAGCAGAGAGTTTTTCCTCCGCTGACTAAATTCAAGGTGGTATTTTTCTACAAATCAGGGTGAGACAATGCTGCTTCAGCAAAAGATTTGATTTCATGCTTTTTACACACTTCTGTGCTCTGAATGTATTTGTTGCCTATAAATATATTTGAGGATGACACAATTGTGCTGCGCATTGAAAATTGGGGGTTGCCATCAGTTATGAGTCAGACACTGACAGAAATGTTTTCAGACACAAATGTTCTCCGTTTAATTGCTCCCTCAGGGGCGTGATGTGTGGCGCATGTATTCCTCTTAAATGGTTCACATTTATCATCTCCACCTGCAGGATCATATCTCCCACAGGGCAATTTTAGTTTTTTTTTTTTTTTTTTGATCTGGTCCTTCTGGCAACTCATCAGTGTAATTCAATTTGAGTTAAAACTCTAAAAATATGCTGTGGTATTATTAAAGGAAATCATACATTATCTTCATAATGTATAAGCAGTACTTGGTTCTGACTATAGCAAATAGCGCACACAATATATATATATATATATATATATATATATATATATATATATATATATATATATATATATATATATAATATATATCTATATATATATATATATATATATATATATATATATATATATATAATATACTCTTGCATTGGGTATTTTTGTCAGGATGACATGTAGTTGTATCTTTTTTTTATCCTGAGATTAACTGTTGTGAAATCACTTATGCTATTAATCTTACTTTTTGCTTGATGGCTAATGTTCATAAGCGGTTTATCTTGCCATAACAGTAGCTGCAGCCAAAATGACCTAATTATTTACTTTGGCTGCTCTGTTTCAGGCGTGGCAGCTGAGATTCAGCCACCTGATTGGTTATGGGGCCAAGTACTACTCGTACCTCATGTCGCGGGCCGTGGCCTCCATGGTGTGGAAGCAGTGCTTTGTTCAGGATCCATTAAACAGGTGAGCCTGTGATTATCATGCAGCTGGAAGACCCTGAAAACTGAAGGTTTTTCCTGTTTGTGTATTTTGCACAAGGAGTTAGGAATGTCCTGACCCATGTCATTTGAGAATAGGCATCTCCCAATACCACAAGTCCCCATTCAATGCTTGATTAAAATGTTAAAAAACAAATTATATCTTGGTTCATCCAGAGAAACTATAATGTTCTGAGAAATAAGTCATCTAAAGTTAGCACTGGTTTTCATTTGGTTTCTCAAATGGATCAAAGTCCCAACCCCCTTCCCCCCGGTTTTGAAATGGCAAATTTATGTGGTATAAAAAAAAGAGGACCTGATAAATCATTTCATGTATATTTCCACCTTGAATGGGTTTAATCCTGAGCAATTCAACTGAACAACAGCGTACAGCTGTAAAATAGTCCTAATAACCTGGTAGCATAGGTGTTTAAATTGGTCTGTCAGGCTGAGAGAACGTCTCTGGTCCACAGTCCTCTTCTGGTGACTCCACAGAAAATAAGCTGTGACTGGATACTTGACATCGGATCAGAACATCCCTACAGTAAATTAAAACTAATCACGTATTTAATTTCAAGAAAATAAATCTCTCCGTATCCATCACAGATATGAAATAGTATGGATTTACTTTCTAACAAACCTCATGAGATCAGATATAAACGGTTTAATCAAACCTAAATACCAGGAGCAGAACAGTGAGGGGAAAAAGTAGCTTTAAGTAGTTAATGATCCTATTATTAATTGGGCTGTAAGAGCTTAATAAATCATTAACAAGCAGATAAAGAAAAACAAATTAACTACTTTGTTGCCATGTCAACTCGTACTTCAAATCTTTAGCTTTACTTTGTATAGGTTGATATTTACCAGATTATTACGATTTTTTTTTTATATAATGGGAGTCTTATTGGAAAGGAGCAACAAATTCACGTAACCAACATAAGACTAATATGCGTTTTATTTCTGCTTGATTTTATTAAAAAAAAACAGTGATTGTGTTTTTTTCTGTAGAGTTACAGACCTTGCTCAGCTGCGCTTTAGTTACGTTACGGTCAGCACTTTATTAAAAAGCGCCTGTGCTTTAGAAAGTGAAATAATGGATGCAGGCTCAGTGTTAAGCTGTGTGATGTCTGCGGCTCTGAGACCGATTCTCTCCTCCGGGTTCTGGTTAAGTCTCCAGCCGATGCTGAAGGGGATATGAGGGACATGAAGCTGGAACCAGCAAGCCCCCTGCTGGGAGTCACACATCCACACCTGAATCCAGCAGCTGAACCTGAACAAAGCACAACAGCATTTTGAAAGCCAGACCCTCTGATGTATCTCCAGTTTTTATTTTTGTTTTTTGCTGCATTTTCTTTTTAGGCTTGTTTTTGGCTCGCCCTGTTTTCTGTCACCTCTGTGTCTGTAGCCGGTATCCAGTGGGACCTTAGCCTCGTGCTGCTGCAGCAGTGTTAAAGATCCTAAGGTGCTGACATGTGAGAATAAAGCTCTCCGTAACCATTTCTCCTTCTTCCTCTTTTCCTCACCGTCTCCGTCAGGGACATGGGCGAGCGTTACCGACGGGAGATGCTGGCCCACGGAGGAGCCAAAGAGCCCATGCTGATGGTGGAAGGCAAGTTCATGTTTTTTTTACATAAACACAGAGGGAATGAATCCCCTTTTTAGCTGCCAGGAGTGTTTCAGTCTCATCAATCACATTTAAGCTTCTGCAACATCTCACAAAAGTGATTTCACTGTATCCTGTCTGGGATGAATGTCTAGCTCCTTGTGGCAAGAGTAAATTAAGGCGTGTCTGACGTCTTCACCAATATGCCAGTGAATCTATTTTTAACGCCTAATCTAATCAAATCGGCAGCTCTTTGGGCTTCTTGCTTTGTCTCGTCTCCTTTAAAGCAGAAAAACCACCTTGAAAGCGTACGGGTAGCTGCATCCAGCTGCAGTCTTTTCAGGTGTTCACAGCTGCTGTGGTTTAACACCGTCTGTTCCTCCATGGCATGCATTTAAAAGTTAAACACACATCACATGGTTTCTTATCTTTGTTTACGAGAGCTCTGTTGTCCCACAGACAAAGCCAGCACTCCTCTGTGATATTAGATATAAAGTCTGCTCTCCCAGCCTCCTGTATTTGTTCCCAGACCAAAGCAAAAGGGGAAGGAGAGACGGAAACTGCTGATTATGGGTTTTAGTGTCTGTGTTCTCAACCCTACTGACTTTGCAGGGCTGACAACACAGCGAATGAGTGTTTGACTTCTTTAGATAAACTACGTTGGTTTGGAGCTTGTGAATAATATTTAACTGGGGTTTAGGTGCCTGTCCTGCAACGATGCTCCACTGTATTCCTTAAAAACTTTTTTTTTGTGCTTGAACAAACATGTGGCTGCAGGCACCAAGATTAGAGCTTGTCATTCAGTAAATGAGCAGTGTTTTAAATTCCCATATCACAATAAACCGTTCTTAACAGGTTAGTAATGCGTCACTTGTGCGCTTTTGTCCTAGAAGTGAAAGTTATTTATAGATTTATAGAAGTTTTTTTTCCTTTTTTTTCTAATCACACCCAAAAGTTGAGAATTTCCTGTTTTCTATTTGTTTTTGGAGACTAGACCAAGCCTCACAGATAAGGCGCCGTTGTGAGCTGCTAATGGGTAAAATCAGGGACGGATTATCAGCTTTACATTTCCTGGGCACAAATTAAGCAACGGCCCTTTAGGTGACATGAAAGCCAATCTTCATGCTCAGTACAAACGCTAAAGTCCACTATTTAAACGTCAGCGCATAACTCTGACAACACGTCTGAGCTCCAGTCTAACGTATCTGTATTTGTGCACATATCAGCCAATCAGACTGAGGCTCTGAATCTTGAAGCTGATTTATTTTTTTTTCTCTCCAACAAGCCAACAGATCTTTGTGTTGCTCATTACTCTGCGTTTTTATAGCAATTAAGTGCTTTAAAACATCTCTGCATATATTACAATTATAGAAACGGCATGAAAAATCCCTGGAAACAAATGTTTTGTTAAATATTTGTCAATTTTCCAAATGTGAAATTTCAAAGCTAAGGAAGCCGGTTGTCTCTGCAACCATACCGACACCCGTTAATCACTTTGTTTTTTCGCCTGAGCTGAGTTTACTGTCTGTGCATCATCGTCTCTCTGAGGTTATAGGATTGTTCTCATTCTTGGATAGTTTTCTTCATGGTTTTATGAATGTGTGTGTGAGCTTTGCTGAAAGGAGCAGTTTTCTTTTCCTTTGATGTTTCTAAGCAGGAACAAAAGTAACAAACAGTGGCTTGTAATATCAACCCACTGTTTGTTACTGCATTTGGCAGTATACAATAAATATGTTTCTCAGAGTACTCCAACATCTCTGTGATGTTTTAAAAACGAATGAAAAGTCTTAAATGTACTAATCTAAGTTTAAGGCCTTAAAAAGTCATGAAAACATATTTTTCCATACTAGATCTTAAATTACATGTCTTAGCCTAGTTTTCTAAATCAGGGAACGAGCAAGTTTGGCCTTCCTCTTAGACTCAGTTTAATTTTTGTTGAAAAATGTTGTCCGTGTGTTAGCGAAAGAAAATATAAACGTATAAATGTTTTATTTTTACATTTTCCTCTACCAGCAAGTTTTTATTCATAGATTTTTGCCCTGAAAACAGGAATTTCACACCAGGTGATACCAAAAAAGTCTAATCAATCACCCCAACCCCTGTGGTCACCCCTACGATTTGCTGTCAGATTTAGTAAGGCCTGCTTTACATACAGGTTGACGCCCTGTGTGCAGCGTGGGTAAAACGGCATCTTTATCCCTCTGGCCTGCTTTTCTTTCCATAAATCACTGTAAAAAGAAGACTGTTAAAATGTCTGCAGTGGAAATAACTATGGTAAAAACACACATTTTGTTTTACCCACAGAATCTAAAAGATATTAAACATTTGGATCGCTAGATGGTGAATCCAGATTCAGATGTTTTATGTCCCTCGAACCATAAAGTAATCAAATAATTCAGTCATTCTTGTCTGGAAAAATTATTAAACTGAAGCAAAACAACCCTGCATTTCTCATTCAGCCATCACATTATTTTCATGTTGCGTAAATCTTTAATGCCTTGGAGCTTCTTGATTTATTCAACATCATCATGAGAGCTGAAGTCAGGGTCATATAAAACCATATCAGTGCACACGCTGAAATATTTCCATTTTTATTGTTGATTGGCTCTTACACAGTCTGAAGAAGCATGCAATTGTTCTGGATAGGGAATAAAAAGACAACAGGATACATCATGCAGCTCATTCTCTAATGGACGAACCTGGCCAGCCAAAGTGTAGAGCTCTCCGTTCTGCACATTATCAACATGGGTCTGCTCCCATCGAATCCGTTTGGGGAAAGGAGGGAGATTCAGCAGAACTCTCCGAGCTGATTGGATGAAGTGCCCGCCTACCAAAGATTGGTTTTAGCCAATCACAGTATCAAGTAGCAGGCACCATGAGAAACCATAAGAAGGTAAGCCAGCCAAGGAGCTTCTTGCTGTTCTTCTTTCAAAGGTGAGATAGAAGAGGAACCGTAGCCCACCTAGCAGTGGGACCCAAATGCCGGTCACTATGTGGATGCCTCCTGCCCCAGAACTAGGTGACTCCCATAGAAAGCTGCTGAAAATGAAAACCCATTTTCATCTTTTGCGCTCGCACCCTCGTGTGTTGATCAAGCTCTGCACTGGAGGCAACAATCAGAGCAGCGGTTTCCTTGCAAATGAGACCACGTGAGAATGACTGCAGACTTTTCTTTGGCGGTAACCATCGCTGCTTTTTTAGCAATTAGCCTTCTAATTAGCGTGATAGCGCTACTTGTGCAGATGATCTGGTTAGATTAAAACAAAGTTGGCACACAGGTTTGAGGCCGTCAAAACATTTCCTTCTGCCAAAAGTTGCGATTGCACAGTTTAGTTTGCTGAATTTGAAACAGTTTGTTTTCACAAAACTTGTTTTATTTCTCTTTTCTTTTTCTTTGAGAAAGGGCATATCTTAAGGAAAAAAAAAATGCTTCGCTGTGCAGTGTTTGTCATCACCCTTGTCTTGCTTGTTTTCTGGACCTGTCTGAAGTGAGCGTTTGGAGGAAACGCTTCCTGAACTTCAAAGCTGTAATTACAGAGTCCGTGGGCCTCTGGTTTGCCTCCAGGCCTGACAGAGGCAACTGCTTTTCGCACCTCAACATGTTTTCCACTGGCTGCAGCTACAGCAGCAACGGGCGATGTGTTTTGAAGTGTGGGATCGTATAATCCTGTTAGATCTTGGTAACCTAGAAGATGTGGATAATGCAATTACAGGGAAGATGACACCACAGAGGACTTCAGGCTATGTGCCGGGTTATTGCTTGCTCTAGGATTATTCGCATGTTAAAGCAGAAATGTAACATTATGACTGCTCCAGGTTGTAGGTGTAGGTGACCTACTAAAGAAACCAGTAAGTCACGAACAGCCAAGCCTTCGGAGCAGGGATGAACTAATATTAGACATTTTAACTGGAATAGATTAATATTAAACTTTTTATGAAGTCTTTTTTACCTCAGACTATTTACGGCTGTTATATAGCAACCTATAACTATATGAAACTCTTTAATACTGAAGAGCCCTGCTCTTTATTTAAGCATGTAGGTCATTAAAGTCCTACTAGTTTTTTTTCATTGTTTTTTTTTCTAGGCGTAACGATGAGTTGATGAGTTTTTCCATCAGTAGCTGCAGGCACAAAGCAATTTTGAAGCATTTGTGCAGAATTTCTGTCCCCAGAGCTGTCATTACCGAGACCCAGGCCTGCTAGAGGCTACAAAGTTCTTTAATTTACAGATAGCCATCGTCCCACAGCCCTTTCTGTAAATAAACAAGCTTTTGGATTGTAATGTAAGTTTAATCTCCAAGGGTGCTTTAGGACAGGGTTGTAGCCTGTTTGTGGATCAAATGGCTGCAGACTGGAAAATTTTGCTCTCCACACTGTCTTGTAATTTGGTGATTAGGCCAAATCTTTCATTGCAAGAACCCCCTGAGGAAATGACCAAGTTTTTCAACTACCAACATCTTGACAGACATTTATGCACAGTATTGCAACACAACTTGGACCGTGTTGTCAGATGCCATCCTTACCCAGTAGTACCCTATGATTGTTTGAAGGGTAAAGTATAATGACAGTGGGTCAAAAAAGTAAAAAGTATTCACTGTTTTATGAGTTAAAAGACGTATATTGATAATAACAATCGATTGCGCAATCGAGCAAGTCCAGTTTTGTAGGAATAAGCAACAAAACGGGGACAATCTGGGACAACTTTTCTCTGCCAATGGCACAACAAGATGTGGAGCCGTCGCCCCACATCTTGCTGGAAGAGCAGCAGCTCAGCCTTTTTATGTCAAAGAAAAAGAGGAAACGTCCCTCGATGAAGCCTTGTTACCTCCGGAGGATGGTGCACGAGCTTGAGGCACATGTTTAGTCTTGTGCATGTCGAGGGTTTCTCATGGGGAAAAAAAATGTTTATTCAAACTAAACTGTTCTTCTCATGGTTTGAATTTGGGCACAATCAGGTATAGTTGAAGCATCTTTCAGCATTCAGTCTTCTTCTTTTTACATCTGCCACCAATGAAAGTTAATTTGATTTACCAGAAATAAAGTCCCAGTCTGTCCCAGATGGAATGTCTTGACATTTGATTGTTTTAGCTTAGCCAGACTTTGCAGAGAAGTTGCACATCAAAAATATCTCATTGTAGCAAGGTATCAATCAGGAGTAATTTCTCAGCTTTATGGACATTAGCACAGTAAAGGCAGACGGCAATAATTAGAGAAAATTATTAGAGAAGGCAAGTGTGGCTTTACTAAACCTGGATGTTTCTCCAAAGTTGATGAAAAGACAAGATAGACGCTGGTCTGGAAGCTCTGCATAGAAAGTAACACTGAACGGGCTGCAGGAAAACACAAACTCTTTGTGTTCCACATTTTCCTTTGTTCTCCATATATCTGGACTGAAGAGTAAGATTCTCATCTCCAACAGTGGTGAGACCCACTACAGAGAGGAGGTCCACAATCTCATACAGTGGTGCTCCAGGAACAACCTGATCCTGAACACCAGCAAAACCAGGCAGGTGAACAGCTTGACCTCACAGGCTGAGTAAAAACTGCATCTTTGATGAAATCTTGGCTCCAAAATAAGCACAGTCTGCTGTGTGTGTACCCGGGGACCGTACCCCATCTGAAATTAGGACTAGGCCCTTAAAAAACGCTTCCTGAGAAGAAGAGATACTGTCCTTTAATTAAGCCGATGAAGTGGTTTCCCTTCTACCCTGAGCGTAGTATGCAATATTTCCATACATACAATTTCCATAACGTACAAAGCTTATACAATACACCCTATGTATCGTAGTCCAGCAGCATCCCAGCTAAGCCGTGTGCAAATTACCTTAGCATCTGGGTACAGTGTAAACAATTAATGGCTGCGTCAGAGGCTGTGCAACGATGTAGACATGATGTAGACAATTATCCTAGCATCTCAGAACAGTGTCAACACTAAATGGTTGAATCACAACAAGTTCAAGTTGTATGATTTAAACAGACGTTATGTTTGTTGGAAGCAGCTAAAATGAAATGTGACAAATTCGCAAAGGAGATTATAAAATGAAAATTTTCAAACTTCTATACAAATAAAAACTGTAAAAAGTGTGGCGTGCATTCACATTCAGCAACCTTTACTCTACTATCACTAAATTAAATCCAGTTCAACCAATTATGTTCGTAAGTAACCTAATTAGTGCATAAAGACCACCATTATTACCTCAATAATGGACTTCAGGAGGTCCAGGAAGACCGAACATGCTCCTCTCTGCATACAGGGGGAGGTGGTGGAGTGTGTGGACAGGATTTTATGGGCATCCACATCTTCTCTGACTTCTGGTCCGTAAACACCCCCATGCTTATTGCTCCTTAAAAGAGACCGGACCAAAACGAGTTTCTCTCAGACACACCTGAGAACAGGCTGTGAGGCAACAACAAACCTGAACGAACAAGAAAAACATTTCATCTCTGCTTTGTACAGAACACAACTGAATGATTTCAATGTGAAAAGGAAGAACTGAAAAGCTTGATATGTCCCCTTTCCAGTCTCTCTTCTAACTTTTCTCTCTTTTGATTAGTTTCTGATTATCAAGAGATCTGTGTGCTTTATCAACCTATTTTCTTTACTGTTGATGCTTATTTGCTCTATATTAAATTTATTTTGTTACCGTTTGTCATGTAAATAGCTAATTCCAGGGTATCTGAGTACTAGTAAAGGCAAAGACCAACAAACTTGTTCCAGACATTGAGAACCACGAGAGTAGAAGATTTGACATGTTCAGATTAGCATTAATTGATCATGCAATGTTTGTTTTTCATTTCTTTGCAGTCAAAAAAAAAGCCTTTTTACACAAAGGACAAGGTATTTGTTGCTAAATACAGAGGAGAGCTGGCGATTTGATCATTCTTACACCAGTTTTTACACATTATGAAGGAAAAGGGTTAATATTGCAGTTTTCACTCAGCAAGGGCTCTTAAAGCCCTCTGAGGAAAACAACTCCACCGCCAGTTTCTCTAAAGAGATGTGTCCTTTAGCAGCTGCTGTTTTACCCAGACTCCGTCGGCCAAGCTGGCGTACGACGCTGGCCCTTAGATGACTGTAACGGGTAGAAGCCCTGTTCATCAATGGCAGCGTCAGAGCCATTATGAAAGGAAATGGAAACTCTTAAAAACGAGATGACTCACATGGCAAAGCCTCCGTCCTAAAGCTTTCGCAACAATGGACACAAAGCACAGATTATGTTTAGTTTGGCTCTGGTTTTCTCTCGGTGCCTGGTCAAGAGTCAGTATAGCATTCTGCCAGCGGAAACACTATCTGGCATGCTAAAACACTGTTAGAGTATCTGGCCTTCAGCTGCTGGTGAAGAGCAGAAGTTGCTGGATGGATGACCGACTGTGTGAATCTGCAGATTTCAGCTGTTATTCAAGTGTTTGAGCCAGAACAGACCATAATAACTCAATGGTTTCTGTTTAGTTTGGAAGTCAATTGAAGACTATCTAGCTATCAAAAAAGGCCGTAATACAACTGGTCAGAAAAAGAGGATGACTGTTTCAGACGTAGAGATATAATAGTCTGCCTTTATTAATAATTTTTTTAAAATACAGTGTCTAAGTATTCACACACTGTGACCCATCAAATTTTGTCACTTGGTGGCCACAAAGGTCATTGTATTTTATAGAGATTTTATGTGATAGATTCCCCACAGGATGATGCTGCCAACACCATATTTTATTACTGGGTTCCTGATTTCAGGGTAATTTCCAGTGCCAGCTGCTGACCACGTAGTTTAATCTCAACCAAAACGTTTTATGTCTCATCTAACAAACATGGGAGGACTTTACACAACAGCTGTATTTTTACTGAGATTCTGTTACACACTGGTGGTCTTTATATACTAATTAGGTTACTTACGAACATAATTGGTTGAACTGGATTTAGTTCAACCAATTATGGTTGAACTAAATCTAAATTCAGTTTGTCACATTTAATCTTTGCTGCTCCCAACAAACATAACGTCTGTTTAAATCATACAACTTGTACTTGTTGTGACTCAACCATTTAGTGTTGACACTGTTCTGAGATGCTAGGATAATTGTCTACATCATGCATATCGTTGCACAGCCTCTGACGCAGCCGCGATATGGATTTTTTTAGAAAAGTTTCTTGACAGAAACCGGACTTTTGACGGAATCCAGCGTACCTATTTCCAGTGCAAACTCAGTCGGGTCCTACAGTATATATGTATACACGCGTGTGTGTGTGTGTGTGTGTGTGTGTGTGTGTGTGTGTGCGCGCTCCGCCGCAGCACGGCTTTGCCGGCGCTGCAGCGGAGCTCACACACACACACACACACACACAGCGGAGGAGAGATCGCTGAAGTGACTTAAGTTATATATTTGCCCTCTAGTAAATAGGGCAGGTGGTCATTATTGTATAAATATTAAAATATAAAAGCGTTCCAGCACATGCTGGGGCGGAGGGATACCACATCACATGTGGTATCCCTCCGCCCCTCTGCTCGGTGACCATCCCTGCAAATTCTAAATAAAAAATTCTAAAATAAAAAATAACTTACCGAAAATCCTCGCTCTCATGTCAAAACATTCTTCTTCAAAATGGTTGCTGCATATAACGTGTTTTCTCTCTGGCCAGAAGTTAGATGGCAAATCCGCTCTCTTCAAGTTGGCAATCCAGCAACGAGCCAGGTGGCTCATGAATCGGGAAGTTGAAATAAGCAATGTTTTTTCTACTTTTACCAGTTGTGTTGGAACATCCAATGGCCATGCACGTGAGCATTGTTGTTGTAGCAATAGCTCTTGGGAATGTCAGCGGTGAAGTCCTCTGGAAATCCGAAAAAAATTATTGATGATCGCAGCTGTGTAGAACGGCTCCTATTGACTTTGCATGGAAAGCGGAGAGAAATGCTGTCGCTGCTTTCGCTTTTCCACGCCCCAGGATGTGATGTCAAACGCCCCTTACTGCCCAAATATGGGCAGTAATGTCAGCCCCCATACACAGTGATTCAGACGACAATTTATGTTTTTATTTTCTTATTGATTAAAGATAAGTTCATTAAATAACCACAAACGTATTAGTTTTAGTTATAGCTAGTGATACCCTGATTTTTCCTTGTTGACCGGGACTTCCCCATTAATTGTTTACACTGTACCCAGATGCTAAGGTAATTTGCACACGGCTTAGCTGGGATGCTGCTGGACTACGATACATAGTGTGTATTGTATAAGCTTTGTACGTTATGGAAATTGTATGTATGGAAATATTGCATACTCTGCTCATGGTAGAAGGGAAACCACTTGATCGGCTTAATAAGGACAGTATCTCTTCCCTGGGATCTATAATTCAGATTCTTTTCAGCAGGTGCTCAGGAAGCCTTTTTTAAGTGGTTAGTCTTAGTTTTGGCTGGGGTACGGTCCCCGGGTACACACACAGCAGACTGTGCTTATTTTGGAGCCAAGATTTCATCAAAGATGCTGTTTTTACTCAGCCTGTGAGGTCAAGTTGTTCACCTGCATGTCCCCCCATGCAGCTTTGAGAACTGTGGGTAAAGAGAGAGCGGCTAGGTACCAGGGTTTTGTAGCCCCACAACGTCACAGGGTTCCAGCTGTGAATCCTCCTTCCTGAGAGCTGTGCATGAAAATGGGTTATTTCCGTGCATTCTGGGATTGAGGGTTTTTAAACTCTGTTCTCTGCTGCAGTTCAGTCCTTTTTTTTTCCTGCCATGGCTGATCTCAACATATAAACAAGACTAACATACCACAAGTTCTCTTTGGGCTCTGAAGAGGTAGTATATGAGTAAAAAGAGACCGTTTCATTCTGAAAATGGCTGAATAGACTTGCATAATGCCGTTTTTATAATACATACCACATGGTTGACCAAATAAATGTGCCAAAGCATGCAACAGACAAATGTGTAGCGTCGATTATAATTTTTACTGGAAATGTCTTATATATTTTGCAAAACAAAGGTAAACTACATTTTTACACAGAGTACAACTGCATGCTATTGTTGTAACAGGGACTGTTAAGATGACTTTTCTTCATTTCGGTATATTTACACACTGGAAACATATTCTAAAACAAATAATATAGCCCTTTAATTATTAAGTGGTATTCAAGGACAAATGATTAAACAACAAAATAATCCCAGTTCTTCAATTACCAGCAATGAGAAAGACATGGGTAGGGCTGTCATGTGAAAGTCAAATTTAAAGGGGCGTTGTGCAACTTTTGAAGTTCAATATTTTTACTTTCCCATACACGTCTTTACAATTTCCCAACATGTTATGATCTCTATTTATCGCAGTTGCTTCTATAGGCTGGATTAGTCCATTATGAAGAAGTGAGTTGGGCCGAGTCCTCTGGGCATACGCTTAGGTGTGATGCGCTCTCGTTCACCTGGCTGCTTCGTTGAGTCTCTGCTGTAACCGATGCATTAGCGAGAGAACACGGGCTAACTTCAATATTTATAGCTTTCTTACCTCAGAAGACGTCTGTAAACAAAAGACCTGTGCAGTTGCAGCGGCAGATTTCATTTAAATGTATCACCAGAGGGGGCAGAGGTCTGTAAAAATCCTAGATCTTACACTATGCTCCTTTAATTTGACATAAAACTAAAGCTTCACCCACCGCTCCGTCTAAAAAGCAAACCACACGCAGTCAGAGACCCTTATGAAACCGGAAAACTGGAGCTTAAAGACACAAATTTAACCCCAGGGCTTTTTAAAATTCGGGATGTTTTCACCAAAGTTGTTAATGAAGCTGCTCCTGCTTAATTATGTAAAACGCTTCAGGCCATTTGTAATGTTCATCAGGCTGTAAACAGCTTTCAAGTCTTCAAAGCCTTTTCATTTCTGCCCCCAGTCTGAGCGTAGGTGTAACGTTAGTCTCTGAATTACCCAGTTGTTTCTCAGCACTGGTCTCCTGTTTAAAGCGCTCATAAAGTGGCCGTCTTCAGCCACGGTCACAGCTGTGATTTAGGGTTATCACTGCTGGCTGGATAATCACCGCTTTCATGTGGCCGTCTCGTTCCCAGGGATCCAGGCACCCTGCGGTCGCCGTGTGTTATAGACCCCTGTGCCGTCGGTATCATCTTGTAGCCGGGGGGCAGGGTGTGATGGGTGGGTAAGGGGAGAGGATAATCCCACACACCCGCCTTTTTATGTTCTCATGCAAGATGAGTAGTTTGTACCTGGTGTGTCTGTTTCAGGGGTGGCAGCAGCATAAACTCCCCACAGTGTGCGTCTGTATATTCAGTTCATTTCCAGTCATGCGTGTCCAGGCAGATATGCTGGTGTGTTAGTATATGCGTGTGCGCTCAGTGGAGGTGACCCATGCAGGAAGGGGGTGGGGGGGGGGTGTTATTTACATTGGCAGCTGCACAAGGGGAAATGAACTGACTTCAAAGCAAGTGTGCAGCTGAATTGTAAAACGAGCGAGAGAGTCCTCTACGCATGAGCTGGCAGACGGACTCTGAAATCACACAGACGTTCCCAGAGCTCCGTCTCGCCTGCACAGTTATATATATACTCCACCCCACTGGTTGTATTCTAGGACAGTCGGAAACAGGAAAAGTTCTTTAAGCGGTGTGGACGTAACTATTTAAAAAGTCAAAGTTACAAAGTTGTGAAGAATTGTAATGCAAGGAACTTTTTTTTTTTTTAGAGATAAAAACATGAAAATGATACGGATCTTTTTTCAGATCACTTTACTCTTGATAACCCTAAATGCAATCCAGTGCGACCAATTCACAAAGTTGTCCAGAAAACAAGGTGAAAATTTGAACTTTTGTTGTTCTACATGCAAAATGCTGCCGTGGAGGAAAACAGACATTGCCTATCATCATAACACGGTGGTGGCAGCATCATGCTGTGGGGAGACTTTTCTATAGTGGATGGAGAAGCTGGAAACAAAGCGCAAGGCCGTGGTTCTTAACTGGAAAAAGATCCAGGATACAAGCTGAATGGAGCTTCCTCAACAGGGTGGCTGGGCACTCCCTTAGAGATGGGGTGAGGAGCTCGGCCATTTGGGGGGGGGTTGGAGGAGAGCCACTGCTCCTCCACGTTGAGAGTAGTCAGCTAAGGTGGCGCGAGCATTTGTGCCGAATAAGACCTGGACGCGTCCCTTGGGAGGTGTTTCAGGCATGTGGCACCGGGTCCAGGAGGTAGCCCAGAACACGCTGGAGAGGCTACGTCTCTCTGCTGGCCTGCGAATGTCCTGGGCTTCCCCCAAAGGAGCTGGTGGTGGCGAATAGGGAGAAGGAAGTCTGGGCGTCTCTGCTGAGTGGCTCCCCCTGTGACTCTGTCTCGGATCAGCGAATTAGCGTGAGAAGCTGGAAACATACGGAAAAGTCTAGAATAACCAGCGCAGCATCAAGAGCCAGAGTAAACTCCAGCGGCATTGCAAAGAGCCACACAACAAAATGTCCACACATTTTTAGTAACTCAAATACCTTATACCATAAACCTGATAGACAGCTGAAGCCAAATGAGATGGGATGGATAGGTAGGTCTCTGTAGATGATTTTCCCCATCTTCTTCAGTAAGGGGAGCGGGGTTATGGGGTAGCTGTGCCAACAAGCGAAGATGACTTGTGTTAAGAAGTGAAACGGCTCTCTGGTTTAACTCTGCTCCCCCTAGTGGATCAGTTGTGGTAATTACAACAAAGATGGCTGAAATGTTGACGAGTGTAAAGCATCCTCGCTGGATAAGAGTCGAACCCAGGGGGGAGTTAATATTTGCTCAAAATACTCGTTTTTCAAAATAAAATACTTTGTGATAAACATTTATTCTTACAATATGATGTAAGGTAGGGAGAAGAGCTGATATAGACCAAAGCAATTATAATGCATTATAGTATTATAATGAAGGGGCTGAATATAAATGCATGCCGCACTTTGCAGAGTTTATAAACAAAGTGTATTAAAACACATTTAAATTTGAGGTTGTGAAAAGGTTTGGTGGGGTCGAAACGTTTTTTCCAAGGCACTGTAACCCTTTATTTTTGGTGTTGTGTGGACATTAAAATATGAAACTAGCCTGTTGCTGTGTTTTCTGTGCGAGACAGGCATGCTTCAGAGACAGCCCAGCATCGAGGACTTTGTGGACGCCCTGGTGTCCGAGCTGGACCCGAACTTTGAGACCTTCCTCATGGACTCTGAAAGCTGATGGAAACGACCTTCCTGAGGCCGAGTCGGGACACGGAGAAGCTTTCAGGCCACATCTTCACTTCATCTGTAAATTCATCGTCAACATGTTTTCAATAGTAACACATGGAGTCATATTGACTTGTTTAATGTACCCAGCCCAGTCTCCTGTTTCAATCATTTAATTAAATTAAAGAGTTGTTAATAAAGCAAGCTGTCGGATGGTGTCCTTTCAACTGGTTCAACTCTAACCACTCACTGAAAGCCATGAAAGAGTTTTGGGTTTGTTCATTCTTTTGTCTTTTCTCTTCACCTTTATTGTCATTAATTCATCAACTCCTCTGCAGTAGCCCCGTCAAAAATGAGCGTTGCGCTCACAGGATGGCCGAACATTGTTTTTTCCTGCTCAAATCAGCGTGAGGAAGAATACCTAATCCGCTCTTCCTGTCATGTGCTCATTGTTTAGGCTTTGAATTAATGCCGCTCCATCTGTTTTGTCTGTCAGGGTTTTCAGGGGGAGGGTAGGACGTGGACGAACAGAACTATGGCTCACAGTTTTTTGTTTTTTATCTAATGTGAACCACACAGCTGGAAACCTTTAGGCATGTCCAATCGCATTAACAGCTGCCGCAAAAAGGACATAATTGGTTTCTTTATTCCAGAAAAGAAGCTTTATCTATTTCACATTAAACGAGAAGGATCACAGGCCGTAAAATAAAGGCTTTTGCGATTTTTTTTTTTTTTCTTTCTTTTTTTTTTGACTCACTGTCTGCTCAGTCCTTCTCAGACAGTAATCACACGCTGAGCTGCAGCTGCTCCCTTCAACGTTGTCTCTGCTTGCCTGCCTCACACCTGAGCCTGAGGAGAAGCTCCACATGGCTGCAGAAGGTGTGAGCACGCCATCAGAGAGAACGAGCAAGCTGGGTGGTTCCCACTGCTCAGAGAACGCCGTTTGACTGATAGTCAGGATACAACACGACTGCCTCTATCATCTACTTCCAGTTCTAATCTGCAGAAGGCTGAATTTACACTGAAGTGCTGCACTGACTGTTCTTTTTCTAAGGACTGGGTTAATTAATCCAAACAGGGTCAGGATTACATGTATTGATCCAAACACACAACTCAAAAAATATAAAAGAACACTTTGAAAACATCCAAAAAAAAAACAACCTGCTGGATATGCTTACTGATATGGAATGGGTAATGTGTTTGGGACAAAAAGATGTTACATCCTTTCGTGAAAATAAAAATGATCAACCCATAGATGGTTTAATCTGAAGTCGGCGATAAAGAGAAACTGAAAAACTGATGCGGTGGGTCTTCAATTTGCTGAAACATCATTGCAGCGACTCAGAAGGGCATCACTGAGCTCCTTGGCAGGATCTAAGCAGGAGGTACGGAGGCCAGTCAATGGTTTTCATTCCTTCTTCCGCCAGAAACTGCTTGGCCATGAGGCCGGACATTAAGCAGAACCTTCCAAGCTGATTGGGTGAAGCGACCCCTAGTGCTACCAAAGATAGGTTTTAGCCAATCACGGTATCAAATTAAAATGTAAGCCGCAGGCTGCATGAGAAACCACCAGTTACGCTGGTGAAGACACTTCTTGCTGTTCTTTTCAAAGGTGAAATTGTGTCTTGACCAGCATAACTTGTTGACCAAAAAAATAAATCAGTTTAAAGAGTTTTAAATGCATAATTGAAAAGCTCCAATTTAATAGAGGCAACCATGCTGATGAGTGCATATAAACGTCTAACCCACACTGTAAACAGATGTTATTTTACATACGAGTAAAAAGGGTTCATTTTAAAAATTGTAAACAGATAAAATGTGTTAAAAAAGAGAGCTAATAAAATGCATCATCTTGTTTAAGTGGTTTATTTACAACAATACATGAACTTTCACAACCAACAGCACTATTGGGGGGGGGGGCAGAAAGGCAAACATGCTGTCATCAAGTCTACAGTCTGTAACAAAAATATTGACCTATCGCTTATTTTACAGTATCTACAGGGCATTTATCACTTAGACATTCCTCGTCCCAACCTGCTCCGTACGGTCAAGATTGTCTTCGATGTGCAACTTTTTATTTTTATTTTTTTTACACGTTTCCTCAAACTTCTACACACAAAAGCTTCATAACACCTGCTTCTAGACGAGCGGTACAGTTTAGATTCTCCTACATGTGAAGATGCGAGACATTCTCAGGGTTCGTTTTGCTTCACGGCTTAAAGTCACGCTTCAACTTCATATGACCGAGCCCCGGTGGGCCGTCGAGTTCACATTCTCAGTGTGTTTTAGTGTTTTTAGCCCTCTGCCGCAGTGCTCCTGGGGAGATGCTGGCGCGCCGTCTGACGGAGGGCTCCGAGCTGATCGAGAAGGCGTTTCAAGGAGACGGCGCGGCCGCACTGGGGGGGGGTTTCGTGTGTCTTTGTGTGTGCGGGGGGAGGCTGGGTAGGAATCCGAGACTGGATCCGGCCGCGGCTGGTGTGGAGTCCGGGGTGGTCCGAGCCAAAGAAGGCCGCGTCACCCTGGGTAGAGAGCGGGAAGAGGAGAGCACAGGCGCAGCCATTAGTGACATTTCTGTCCTGATTTAAAGCAGGATCCTGTTGACTGCTTCAAAGAGCCGGAGCAGTCTCCGGTTTCTCTCACTGGCTGCTCATCATGGGCTCACACACAGAGCTGCATATCAGTTTATAAGAAGGCCGGGCTGAGTGTCCACATAATATACCAGGGATTAATGTATTTAGGATAAGCTCCCCTGGTAAAGATGTAAAAAAAAAAAAAAAAAAAAAAAATGCTTAAGATAAATTAATAATCTAATGCAGTAGTTTACTCTCACAGTAAAAAAGGAACAATCCAGTAGTATATTGACTCAATGGGGAAAACACCCTTTGTTGAGGAATAATTGTTTTCATCTGATTAACAATTAGTGCCAGAGTTATACCTAACAACTCCTTTAGGGTAACTTTCCCTTTTGTCAGGAAATAAAAAAACGTATTCAGCTAATCTTGTTCATGTCTAAAGTCACTTTATAGCCACTCCTGTAAACACCTGCATAGTCTAGATCTATGACACAGCATCAGACTGGATTAGGAGAATGGGTCTACAACTTTAAAGCCCTACCTCTCCTCTTGTTTGATGGGAGCCCCCACCCATCCTGCTTGGTTTGTACATGCTACATTTGACTCATGCATCTATGCACCTTCATCACTGATTCACTGATTTCCATTCCTCAAGGTGTTTTTTTTTTTTTAGTGCATTACTTTTCATTACAAGTTAAACTGCTGTGTTAAGACTGTGCTGAGCCGGGTCATGACAGAAACAAAGGTAAGAAGGAAAAAAAAAAAAGAAAAAAGGTAGGAGGATGGCAAATAAAATATTTTAGATTAAAGGGATATTTTTCTAAAAGATGGCGGTAAATGGTCATTTCTACTAAGGATTTCTAGGGGTGGCATTCATTTAAGTGGGAATTGTATACTGGTAATGATAAATGATAAAGAATATATATATATATATATATATATATATATATATATATATATATATATATATATAGATAGATAGATTGAATCCCAAACATTTCTGTCATCCATAGCTGCGTGAGAATAAAAATGGCCGCTCACCTTCCTGCGTTTTCCCTTGTTTTTCAGGAAGAAGTGCATCAGTCAGAGTGTCGCTGCATTCCTCACTCCTCCTTCCTTTTGAAAGCTCCCTCAATCTTTCCCCTTCCTCTCCTCCCTCCTCACTTCCTTCTACAGGGTCTCCCCCGCAGTGAGGATGCTCCACGTATCCAGGAGGCTCGACCCTTCCTGACATCCCGTGGTCTCCCACACACTCAGGCTCTGCGTGGCCTGCCAGCCACATCGGAGCATCTTCTTCATGCGGGTGTGTATTTCTGTGGAGAAAACAAATACTGCCTATAACAGCAAGAATCTCATCTGACAGGCACTTCAGACAGGCGAATCTGCCATTTCTTCGCCTACAGCAGCTGATACGAAAGCCAAGAAGACGACCAGTGGAGCGGTCCAGCGGGTAAACTGGCTGACTGTACCACCTGCAGGTTTTAACAGAAGCCAAGCTTGTAGAGAACCACCCTGCCTCTGAAAGTCAACAATCATGAGGAGAACTATGCAAAACCTATGCAAACTTCAATCGAAGGTTTTAAATAAAACCTTTTTTGTGGCTGTGTCCTGTTTTAAATAGAGATTTGTGCTAATAGTACAGCTAAACTAAGCAATCAAAAAGTGTCTTTAACCAGTTTTCAGCTCTTTATTTGTAATAAAAAAAAAAAAAAAAAAATTTTTTTTTCCCAGTCAGTGAATGCATCACACCCAAGCACAACCTCTTAAGTGTGGTGCTCTTCAGTGCAGAAGTTTTTACCGAGGAGTAAGACTCAATGAAAAGTTCAAAAAGGAAGGCTGAAGCACAGATACTGATGCTAATCATTATAAATGCTAATACAGAAAGCTAAACAGCTTAAAATGCCAACACCATAAATACTTCTACGTTTTAAAAATAGGTGTAAAACCCTGTTTTACAACAACTGTGGCTGACATGTTTTTAAAGTCAAAGCAGCGCAGCTTTATTAACCCAGAGATGAGAAATTACACCCAAAGCTCTGATTGGCGCATCTCCAACTAACATACAAATCGGCTATTATTTGCATATATCCTTTAAAATACTGGTTTAGTGCTCGACTAGAAAGTCAAAAGTAGATGCATTAAAAACTATTTGTTAAAATAATTTTACTTTTCAAAATGCCTCTACATTTCTTGTTTTTTCCCCTTTAAAAACAGCATGTTTATGTCATCCTACAACTTTTCCACTGGGGTAGGGACCAGGAACTGGGTTGGCTGCTCATTAATTCTGTGGTCTGCTTGCTCACTGCCGTGTTTGAGGTCATTGTTTTGTAAAAAAATAAATAAAAAAAAATAAAAAATAAATAAATAAATAATTAAAAAAAAAAAGTTAGAGGCATTTCCCCTTGGTCATAAGGCAACATGAACCCTTCAACTGTTATGATGTTTTCAAACTGATCCATGATCTTTATAATGTCAAAATTAGGCTGAATATTATTGAGAAAAATCCCCACAGCATGCTACCTGAACCGCCATGTTTCACAGCTTACTGTGGCTTGAATTGGGAAACTGAGAAACTAGCATCTGCAGCCCCTAAACACAAAACCAATAGTGTTCCTAGAAAAAAAAAAAAAAATTCTCTTGTTGTAACCTAATCAGCATGTTTTTCCAACAATGTGACATTGAGTTTTATTTTTATTATTGTCAACAGCTTTGCTTGACGTCGTCACCAGCTAATTGTTACAGTTCTCACAGAAGATCTCGCTGAATATCACCCCGGCACGGTCTTTTTTGAATCCTCTCATACACCCGCTGGTGCAACAATATAATTTGTATCAAAAAAATCAATGCATTATATTTACGTTAACACTCTCCTTGTTTATCCCTGACAGGATGCCGCACATGTTCGCAGCTGCGCTTACTTGTCGTTGAGGCTCATCTGCGACTGGAAAGGACTGGTGCTCCGGCTGTGGCCCAGACTGCAGAGCTCGTCGCAGCACAGGGAGGGGATCAGGTGGACCGCACCTAGCAAAGTCACAAATGCACGACGGAGCTTAGAGCCACTGCGTTCGCTTACAGACTTCGTCGGCTGAGCCTGAACGCACCACAGTGGTGTCCGGGGTCCAGGTGACACTGGCAGCAGCTCCTCTGGGGGAAGTCGTGGAGCCAGCGGGCGTCCAGGCAGGACAGCTCCGCCCCGCCGTAGGGACAGTCCTGGGACCTCAGAGAGGCGGCTGAAAATGAAAACCAGCAACAACGTGGTGATCTTCCATGACCAGACAGGCTGCCAAGCTCTAGACCTGCTCAGGGAACACGCCCAGTAGACCACAGGTATGAATTACTACCAACTAATCTACGAAGCATCAGGAAATGTCTGACAAATCATCCGTGAATTTATTACCTCATCCGTTTCTACATCTCTAATCATTATTTCCACAGGACCGAGTTGTCGCGTGATCGGATCGCGCTGACAAGCATCACTAGAACGAGGCTGATAACAACCTTTGTACAACTTTAAATTACAACAGTCAGGGTCCGGTGCCAGGTCTGGTGAAGGGCGTTGTGCTCGTTTTAACAGAGGGGAACTGCAAACAACACGCCGTCTTTGGAAGCTGGGAAAAAAGAGGCGACTAGTAAACGCCTTGATAACTTCTGCTACTTTCGTACTCTTTGTTCCCGACACGCTCGGCGGGGACACATGATGTCATTAATTCGTCGCCCGGGGTTATTTCACAGGCTTAATCACTTCTAGCTTTGCAAATGCAGCTCATTAAAACAAGTTTCCACAGCTATGCAGCGCCGTTTAATAAAGCTTAGCTCGGCACCCGGTTTGGGACGTTAACAAAGGAGACATGAAGTCAAGTTCAGGCAGCAGTAAAGTCTCATTTCAGGGCCTTAACGATTCCTCTGAAGGAAAACTACATTTAAGCACGTTTTTAATCTGACAATTTGATATTTCTGAAATCCGGATAATAATTTAAAGGCAATATTTAGAATGAATATGGGCTTTGTTCTGGATGTCTTTTAAAAAAATAAAATAAATAAATCTTGCACTGAAATGTCACCAATTACTCCGTCTTAATTTCACAGAAATATTCAAAAGTGATTCAAGTCTTATGCCAAAGATTCCTTTCTAGAAGCACCAAGTCCTGAAACTCTGTACCTCACCATTAAAAAGTGACATACTGAGTTCCACAAGGCTCAGTGTTAGGTCCTAATCCTTTTTAAGTCTGTTGGTTATGACCTTTAGAGAAATAAAGCTAAAAAAAACTCAGAAATCTGGCAGAGAACCCTTAGGGTCAAATTACAAATCTTAGCATTATATTTTAATTTAGTTTAAGTTTGTTACCTTTCATTAAAATGTTATCAAGAACCTGTTTTATCACCTAAAGAATGTTGCCAGAATTTCTCTCACTGTCCTTTGCAGAGACTTTAATACTTGCCTGACTCTTAGTAATTACGGTTATTTATTCCTAATTCAACCTGGTCCTAAATTAATAATATATGTGCATTTTTGTTTAACTTTTAAGGAGGCTGATTTTAAATAGGTGTAATTACCATAATTACCATGCTTATGTTGTTTTACTGTCATGATAAATAGACTTTTAACCCGTTGTTAAACTTCACCTTCTTTTTTATTTTAAATACTTATTTTAATAAATGTATCATCATTTAAAATTAGTATTGTCTTTCTTATGTTTATATGGGATCCTTCCTTCTTTTCTATCATCTAACCTTTGTTAGATTTCACCTTTAGTGTCCTATCATCAATCATCATCATCACCATAACTCCATTTCCTAAGTCCTTCAAGCTAACATCAACTCTGTGAACTACATTAGGAAAACATGCAATATACAACAATGTTGGTAGCCTTAAGTCAACAAATACTCAATGAATGCTCAATAAATTCATTATTTCTGTGCCAACAACATGGTTTAAAGTGGAATTTGTCTCTATCTGCCAATAAAGTCATTATTTATATGCCAACTACATGGTTTAAAGTGGAATTTGGTCTATCTGCCAATAAATTTATTATTTCTATGCCAACAACATGGTTTAAAGTTGAATTTGTCACTATCTGCCAATAAATTCATCATTTTTGTGCTAACAACATGGTTTAAAGTTGAATTTATCTGTTGTCCCAGTAAGGAAACAACTTACTTGCAGTTTCTTGATGACTTTACAGGACCATCAGTCTGTGTGTAAATAATCTATATAATGTGTTTCACAGTGAATTGGCATACTAAATAAAATGAAATATACAAATTTATGGAATATGATGGTTTATTGTAAATAGTGATATTGTGATAGCAACAATTTTGTAATACGATGAAATTCCCTGGTTGTATATGAAGGTGCAATATAGCTAAGGACAGGCTGATTGATTATCTGTTTTAAATAGTTAAATACATGCAAGACAAAATTACAAATTAAAAGGAAACCTATATATGGATAGAAAGTGGTCAGAGCAGAGGCAGCATTAAAAAGAAAAACGTACTTTTACAGCGCTTCTACAATTAATGGGACCCCTGTTAAAGGTGCGTAGGAAGCCCGTAACATTGTCATCAAGGTAATCTGGTTATCCCATGATAATTTCCTTTTCATATGCCTTACTTAAATCCCATGTTCCCTGGTTTTATAATCTAGATGTAGACAGTTTTTGTCAGATACTTTTTTTTTCAGAGGAATTGTTTCAGGTACCACTGGTGATTTTATTTAAAAATAATTAATAATTCTCACAACTGGATATTTTGTCACACTAAACAAATGCTATCAAATAAGCTTGTAGTTTTTGAATAAATATTCAGCGCGAGATAATGCTTCTGCAATAAAAGGAGTTTTTTATTTCAAGCCTTTTTTAACACCATGCAGTTTATCAAAGCCACACTCTTTGACAAAAATAAGGGTTTAATAAGAAAACATCAAAAGGTTCCTTTGTGCAATAAAGAAAATAGCGTGACTGACCGCTGGGCTTCTTCTCCAGCAGCTGCCTCTTGCAGTAGATGACGCACAGAACCAGCAGCGCCAGCAGCACCATAGCCAGAGCGCTACAGATGACCGCGGCCAGGGCCACGTCCCGAGGACTGGTCACCACGGAGGGCAGAGGCACCAGGTTCACACGCCCGCTACCTGCAAGGAGACCGCACAGGGGATGAGACTGGCATGCTACAACTATACGCCGGAGAGAGGGGATAAATGCAACTGAAGGCCACACGTGTATATTATCTGATGCAACACTCCTCAGCCAATATGGAAACATGAGATTGGCGCTTTGTGCCTCATGTCAGCCATCTTTTTTTTTATTGTTTTTGTTAAAGCCTAATGAAATAAGCAGAGGATTCCGTGGTGGATTCCCTCTTTAACTGCCTCTGTCTTGTGCTCAGAAGACGATTATTCACATGCATTGCCTCAGACACTGAGAGCCACACAAGCTACGGCAGCTTTTGGGGAAAAAAATAAAAATACACTCAATGTTTGTTATGTATGGCATAAAATGAGAAAATACGGCCCATGTCGACCTGTATGTTGTACAGATTTCATGACGAGGCTCCGCTACGTCTCCCGTCCTGCCTGAGGGGGGAAACAGTGTTTGCTCCTGCCACCGGGGACCCTTAACACACATTCATATAAAGCCTTAAAGTATGCGGCTCGTTTTACATGTCCGCACAGCTACGGAGCGTCGGAGCTTAATGCGGCTTAAGGCTAAACATCACAATGTGAAACTGACGAAACTGTTTGGAAAACAGAACGTGCCTCTGCTCCATCTAATCGTCCTTTAATTAGATGAAGTTGCCCGCACGTTCACAGCCGGCGACTCGTTTGGGGCATTCCTGTGAACGTTTACTGAATCTGTTGTTGGTTTAAACAAAGATCACAGAGCGCCACATCACAGGAACTCCTTCAGAGTCAGGTTTCGCCGTTAACTCTTCTTTCAGGTTGCAGATGAAAGTGCGGAGATTTGAGCGAAAGCTAAACAAAGACGGAGAGCTCAGAGTCACACAGACGTTGTGCGGCTGTGTTTTGAAGAATGAGGTGATAATTAACGGTGGGGAGATCCTAATGTGCACATTAAACACAATGATTTTATCTGTAGTGGAAGGAAAAACTGAAGTTTATCAGCCTGTACCGTGTTTGACTTTAGCTTGATTCATCTGACAGATCTAGTTATAACTCTACCGACGCTGGTCACGGATGGAATATATTGGCAAAAATATTAAGATAAAATGCCCCCCCGTCATCTGAATCCTGCATTTTTGGTGGAAATCACTGCTCCGTCTGATTCTAAGTGCTAGTCTGGTTCTGAATTTTAAAAAAAATCTACAGTATTCATTTTTACTGCTGAATTTATTCACAATACAAAAATTTCTATCAAAAATGAATGCATTTCTTTAATGAAATCTTTACGATAACCCTCGTTTATCCTTGATGGCGCTTCACCATGTCTTCAAATATACAGTATATACAGTATATATATATATATATATATATATATATATATATATATATATATATATATATATATATATATATATCCATTTACTGTACCCGCCCACCCGTGCAGCCATCAATGTGTACAAAATGTGTTCATTTTGTCCAAATGAACACATTTTGGTAAGATAAAGGTGGGTTTTTTGCACAATATTTTCAACCAAGTTAACAGGGTTTAAATTAACTCAACAATGAATCACCCAAGAAGTTAATCAAGAGTTCTTGTAGCAGCAGTTTCTAGGTTTTTCTAATAAAGCGGTATGGATCAGAATTACCTGTTGTTCCTAAATATTTCTTTCTCTTGGGTCCAACCTCTTTTATGGAGAGGAAATGGACTGAGATGAGCAAAGAAGACAGTATTGAAATACTCACGTAAAGAGAATACACTAAAGGTTATCCAGGCACCATGACCACCTGGGCCCATGTGATGCTTGCTCAGGCTGGAGGGCTACTATCTTGGCTATGGCCCCCAAAGGGCTTCTTGTAGGTGACAAACTTGGGTTGATTAAACTTGTATTGAAAACACTACTTGGCTACCTTATGTAGGTCTTAGCTGGGCCATAAATGGACCCAGCTGAACAGATATTAAGAAAATCAGTTTAACTTTGACAAAACATCTAGGACCCATACACACTATATAGCCAAAAGTTAGACTAATCCCTCCAACTCATTGAATTTAAGCTTTCTAATCAATTCTATAAACACAGGTCTATAAAATCCAGAACCTAGGCATGCAGACAGCTTGTACGGCTACGCTGTTGTCTCAGGGGCTCTGTGATTATTTCCAGCCTGGTACGCTGATAAAATGCAACCTGTGCAGTTTAATTTGCTTTCTGGTAAATATTCCACATTCAACTGTTAATGGTGTTGAAGTGGAAGATCACGTAAAATCACAGACCGAGGTCAGCGGATGCGAAAGCAAGCAGTGCAAAGGCCACAGCTACAAAGGTTCCTTCCAGTCTTGTAGCTTTGGGCATGACCGCCTGCTCCTCCGGCATGACTACGCACCAGTGCGTTAAGCAAAGTCCATAAAGACCTGGATGAGTGTGGCTGGAGTAGGGGACCTTGACTGGAGTATGGGAACACTGTGAGAAACACCACTGGGATGAGTTAAACGGCAGACTGCGAGCCATCCCATCCTCCCACATAAACGTCTGACGTCACCAACGTGCTTCTAGGTCAAACTGAGCCTGAAGGAAAGCCTTCCTAAAAGAGCTCAGGCTGTTCAGGCTTCAAAGTTTGTATTTAATCCTATGGATTAAGAAGGGGATGTCGCCCTGTTTCATATATGTGTGTGTGTAGGCAGATGAGTGAATACTACAGGCAGTAAGGTGTAGTTTTCCCTCTGAGTGGTCCTAGGGGCCCACGGACACTGATCTGGTGCTCATTGTTCAGCCCATTCTGCACCCATGTGGACTCCATATGTAAACATTAGCATGTTGGATTCCTTGAGTTTTTGTTCCTACTGTCTGACCAGAGGGAAACTGGAACGCAAAAAGGCGGAGATGGTGTAATCTGCGACTCGTTAGTTTCTCGTTCTGGAGGCAAAGGAACGCAGCAGAACTTCTGGTCTGGACCGACATCCGGCGACTTCGTTGGATGTCCAGTTTGTACTGCTGGCATCGATTGTGAACATGGCAGAGCCCCGCCGCTGCAGTACAGTACTCTTGGATTTTTTAAAAATATTTTTTAACGTTGCTTTTATCATCATTGTAATAAATACCCCAAAAGTGTATCAACCATCCAGACCACCAAGGTCTTCTGGCTCCAGCCTGCTCTGCATACCCAGAACCAGAACTAAACAAGGAGAAGCAGCATTTAGTTCCTATGCTCCACTTATCTGGAACAAACTTCCAGAAAATTGTAAAAGGTGCGGAAAGCCTTAGTTCCTTTAAATCAAGATTAAAGACACATTTGTTTAGGATTGTGTTCAACTGTTCTAGTTAACTGAATCACCACTTTTTTGTTCTTTTTTTTCTATCTACATTTTATTCCTACTTGCTTTTATTCTGTTTTAATTTGCTATATTTTAATCATGCAAAGCACTTTGCATTGTCCCTGTACTGAATTGTGCTATATAAATAAATTTGCCTTGCCTTGCCTTGCCAAAAGATCACAAAATATTTTAAGTGCACACATCCAGGGCCTACCAGCAATTATTTGTTCATTGAATAAAGTCCCTGGAGATAGTATTAGGGCTGAAGACAACATAGAGCAACCTTGAGTCCTTTCAGTTTTACTAGCGCACCTTTACAGTCAGTTTATAATTACTAAAACGTAAAGCTTTTCTGCTCCGTGTGCCGTTATGAACAGCGACAGCATGTTGCGACGCAATTAGTCGAGGAAAGACAGTAGCATGGTTAAACTCTGGCTCTCTCTCCGAGGCCATGTACAAATAGCTCCATACAATTCACTCTGATCTGATAGAGAAATCAAACACAGCTTCCTGTGTGCGCACGATATTTAGGGCGTGGGTTAATACAGAGCAAACAGTGATGTGAGACGGATCGAGCCGTTAGCAACGAGAATGGCAGCCAGAATGAATGACTTCTTGTTTGAGAAGATCTTTTTTTTGTCCAGCCAACTTCGCTCTTTGCTTTTCATTATATTAATCATAAAGGTGATGCGTATCAGCCCTTTTACCTTCAAGAGCTCTTTGTTTTGCCGTGTAAACATTGCTTTAACTCTGGCCAGTCCCCCCCCCCCTCCCTCCTCCTTTCAGACAGATAGGGGATAAGGGTATTTTAACATTCCTTCTGAAAGGAAAAAAAAATGATGAACTGCTCAAAGCAGATCTTAGGATCTGCGAGAAGGGAAAGCAAAGGATCGGTTTGATAGGAGCAGGGAGCAGTACGTGATGTCGGAGGCATGGGACATTCCAGAGAGGGATATTTGAAAGCGGTGCGACGCAGACGTCGTGGCACGGCCTAAACCATGCCGGTTTATATAAGTTCCTGTTTATACAGGCATGTTTGTATAGAAAGGCTTCAGCTGCAGGGAAGCCGATAAGTTCTTGTTTGCTCTCAATCCTCCTGGTCAAACTGAGGAATAAAGTATAAACCGCCGTGGCAAAAACATTCAATCACAGTAAATCAGGACAAGGACTGCTTCAGTCTAAAGTATGAAAACGCTGTATATTAAATGTCCCCCTAAAGCTAAGTGTTGCTCCTCGCCGTGTTAGGGTCCAGTTTTATAGACTCTTAACCAGCGCATGATGCCTGTGGGATGTTTGACATCTGACCACGGTGTTTAAACTTGGTCTTCATTGTGAAGGTCAGATCCAGCCCCTCCGAGGTGAGCATCAACACAAAGGCAGCCTGTTATCGGAGCGCCGGCAGCTGCAGCACACACAGATAAACACTGCTCCATTGAACAGACCTCACCTGCTGATATTATCTCCACCCAAAGCAGACTAATAAACTGCAGCCTTTCACAGACTCCCCCGGCCTGTGCTGCCTTTATGGAACGGCACTTATTGCCCAAATAAAAGCAGCACTTCTTTGCACCTCGGAGGGATCTTTGACTTGTGTCTGTACAGACGCTTTTAAAGTTCGTCTTTGATGGGGCTGAGCACTGGCTCTGGAAAGTCCCATTTGGTATACACAACCGCCGTGATTTATGCATAAACCGTAGAGATATTTGGCTCCAAGTTTCACTGCAGCAAAAAAAATAAATGTAACTCACTAAATTTGACTTGATAGGTTCAAGATCTGAAATAACGGTTTCAAAATAAGACATTTTTAAGAAAAATAATTAAGCATACAGTATGTTTTAAAGTATTTTTTTTCCCCATTGAGATGCAAGTGGGACAGGAGTAATGCAGCAGTGGCCCACCCCCACCTGTTGCTGCACACTGCTGTCAGGTGGCTGACACAAAGCTACGACATTTATCCCTAACTTACAAGAACGACAACTTGGAAATGTCTTCTGCCACATAAATATTTAAAGGTATAGAAAATGGGCATAGCTGGAATGAGATTCCCATACTACAACCACAACATGTGTAGTGGGATATATTTAGATTTTTATAAAGCAAAGCAAAAGGCATTGCTACTGCTACTCAAATAATACATCATGCTGATTATTAAAGCTAGGCTAATATCCCGTATAGCATCTATTTTTTATCTTAAAACACACACACATATAAATCTGGGTATATATATATATATATATATATATTTATTAACAACCTCTTTACACAAAACACAAAAAGAGAAGTGCAACATGCTGATATTGGCTGGTTATGGAGACTGCCTGCTAAGGTCCTGCATCACCTAATTATAGCCCTGCTACTGTATGAAGAGCATACATGCTTAAATCTGTATAAAACTCAAAATAACAAATAAATGTTATACATAGTAAATATAACTGTAATCGATATACCGTGTTTTAACAGCAGGAGTGTTGTTTTTTCCTTTTTAATAACAGCAAATTGGTCCAGTTTTAAATTGTTGCATAAACCCCCTAAAACTACAAAATTCTTACTCATGATTATCATACCGTAAAAACGTTATGCACCTCCAGACTTGTTCCTAACACAGATTATTACCATGTAAACACTGCCTCCTTCAATATCCTGAAGTATTCACAAAGAAGTCTACTTTTCCAAATAACGCATAAATAACAACAGGGGGTAAAAAAAAAAAAAAAAATCTCTGCAGCTTTGCTTGAACTTTCTGCTGACTCGTTTTGGACCGATTTGCGTGCACGTACTCATCTCTTCTGCAGCAAAACCAAACATGATTATCGCTGTAAGGTGGTGCTTTGACAGTTTTCTTGTAGTTTGACTAAGGCAGCAATCAGGACAAAGTGTTCTGCGATCGGCGGCTATCATGATCCCACACGCCTGCATCTGAGAGTCTTCGATGACTGTGGGTTTAAATCCTGGAGCCTGTGGTATGAGCTGCTGGTAGGCTGGAGGGTTTCCTGTTTCTCTGGGATCTGACTTTACAAACTTGAATGGAACAACCATATCGGAGGATTTCTGAGCGGTGTCTAGGGCTTTAGAAAAGCCTTTTTTGCCGACTGGGCCCTATTGAAATCTAGGAAGTCGTTTTTTTTTTTTTAAATGTATCAGGTTTTCCTACAGAGTTTTGAAATGTCTGCAAAAGTATAAAATGGTTTCCAGATTTGAGTATGTGTGTGTCAGGGGGGGAAAACATACTGAAAATTGTTTTACCTTCAAGACTTTATTCCTTTTTTCATAAGGTAGATAATTAAAAAAAGTTAGTTTTACAGTATTTTATGTCTAAATGTTATTCTTTCTCTTTGATTTAACACATCTAAACTCCGTTTTACAGAATTTGTAAAGTCCATCACAGGGCAACATAAAGATACACACAAACAAACAACTGTGCATGCACACAGACAATTTGGAGAAACAGTCATGCTTTTGGACTGTCGGGGAAAGCCAGAGTACCCAGAGAGAACCCATGTATGCACAGGGAGAACATGCATACTCCATGCACAAAGAACCCAGGCCAGGATTTGAACCCAGGACCTTCTTGCTCCAAGGCACCAGCCACTCCCCGCGCCACTGCACGGATATGAGAGTATAGGCAATGGCAGGATGTATATAGTGCAGGATAATTCAGTCCAGATGGGAAAGCTCTGCATGTTGTACATACATTTTAAACAGAGTTGATCTGCATTAGTCCAGGTGGCAAAAAAGGAAACTGGCATTAATGCTCTCCTTAATTGGAAGCTAGCTTCAGCAGTATTTAATAAAGGTGAACCAAAAAGGTTTTTCCTGTTGAATACCAATTTTCTGCTTCCCCCCCCCCCCAGGTCTGACCTGCCCATTCCAATTTTGATTGTTTATACACATAAAAAGCTAAACGTACTGCAGGTTTCCTGATAAAAGAATTACGTGCATCTATGACCTGCATCTGCATTTTCATTCAAATCCAAAACAGGCTGTATGCTGGTGCATTTATGGGCCGGAAATGGTGGGAGTTCTTAGTTTTGATGCATTTAATGACAAGGTAAAATAAGACAGTTTTTTTCAAGATTTAAAATACAGATCTTTGAACACAGCCAAACCAGCTGATTTCAAGTCTCTCTGATCATAATGTGCAATGTTAAGAATCAACGACTTAAATGTCCTTAGTCCTATAAATTTAACTGAGAAAAAGATTAAAGTCTTGAAAAGTAGGGGGGTTTTAATGTGTAGGAAACCACATACGTACATGGTAAAAAAAATAATTGCCATTCTGATACTGGATTTAATGGGAAACAAACATGCATACTACATCAACCTAGTGTGACATTTCACAACTAATTTGGTTAACTGGCAGCAGTTTGGGTATAATACGAGCGTCCCATTAATCTCGTTAGGAGCGAAGATTTAGGTTAGGTCACTAACTTATTTCCAGAGAGTTTCCAACTTTTCCATCTTAGGGATTACATAAATCATATTTAAGCGGTTGAATTTAAACACCTTTGTCTCCGTTGGATAAACTGGACAACATTTAACGTTGCTGGCTGGCTAATTTATGAGGCCGGCGGTAATAAAGGGCAGCACAGGAAGGAGCTAGCAGAGCACACGTACGGGTCTGACTCCACCAGGACGGTGAAGCATTTCAGCAGATGAAACACATTAAAAGACGTGAGAGGAATCCATAAAACACAACCTCATTTTAACTCTGCTCCAGAAAGCCACTGGGGAAAAGGGGAAGGAGAGAAAGGGGGGCGGGGGTGGTTAAGATTTACAGTCCAGCCCAGACTACAACCGCCTCCCCCCTGCACAGCTGCACCACTGCCCCGGGCCTGTGTGGCCCATTAGAACGATCTGCCCTTTAAGTTTTCACCGTCCTCCTGGAGATAACAGCCGTGCATGGGAGTGGGGGGGGGGGGGGGGGGGGGGGGGGGCGTGGCGTGACTTTCAAACATTTGGAAATACTCCACCAAGACTCCCTGTAGGAGCTAACTACCGGCTATGTTCCCAGACACAATGGCCATTTTGTTTCACGGGCCTCCTCCGGTATCAAAACGGGAAGCGGCACAGATGGACAAATGAGCGGACAGAGGGAGGCCTGTTGTCTCAAGGTCACTGCACACATGCAGGTTTTCGTTTTCTAATCCACGTCGATAAAAGAGAGGCGAGATTAAAAGAACCGAACCAAGAGCGGCCGGCCCAGTGATGCCTCCGCGCCTCCTGTGCAGAGACTGCACATGTGGTTTGCCTCCGACGCTCACGTCAGCCAGAAAGCGCTCCCCAGAAACAGCCGCAGCACACTTTAATTGCCAAAAGGTAAAAGTTTATTTGCTTGTTGGTTTAATTTGGAAACCCAAAACCCTGCGTCTGCACTTGGCCAGGAGGAAGAGGTTACTCGGTTGCGCAGCCTACTGGAATGTGAGCTTTGTGGATGTACTGTAACACATGGGCAGCTCCTTTTGTTTATATAAGGGCCATAAATCAAACCAGCAAACTCACTGATCTGTTGCAGTTGGTGTTGGATAAAAAAAGAAACTAAAAACTAAAGAAACATGCAGCCTTTTTTATCCAAGACCCATCTACAGAGTGTTGCAAAAGTATTCACTCCTCTTGAACCTTCTGACTTCTGCCTCATTACAACCAGCAACATGTGCTGGACCAGCAAATGGCGGTGCACGAAGTCAAAGAAAAGTGGAACATGGTTTTAAACCGTTCCATACTAATAAAAATCTGGGAACTGTGGTGTGGATTTTATTCAGCCCCCCCCCCTCCAAGTCAGTACTCTCTGGAATCGTCATTCACCAGAACTACAGCTGCTCTTTTGAGGATCTCTATCAGTTTTCCACGTCTAAAGACTGAAATATCTGCCATTCGCCTCTGAAATAAAGCCCAAGCCCAGTCAGACTGGCATTCAGGTCTTTTCACAGATTCCAAATTGAATTCAGGTCTGGACTTTGACTAGGCCATTCTAATGGCCAATATCAATATACTGGCTGTATGATTAGGGTTGTAGTCCTGCTGCAAGGTGAACATTCACCCCAACCTGAAGCCTTTTGCTGCCTCTTAAAAAGGTTTGCATCCAGGTCTTTGCCTTGTATTGAAATCATCCACCTTCCTAAAACCGCTGACCAGGTTCCCTGACCCTGCTAAAAATATTACCCTACACTACAGCATGATGTTGTTCAGGTATGACCTGGAGATTTAGTTTTCCAGCACACACAGCGTTTTTCATGTAGTCCAGAAAGTTTAATTCTGGGTCTCATTATTGACAATCATCAAGGCTAGATCTGTGAAGTCCACAGCTGATTGCTGTCCTGTAGCCAGATTCTTCCACCTGAGCTGTGAATCTCTGCAGCTCCTCCAGAACGACCGCGGCCTCTTGGCTGCTCCTCTGATTAATGCCCTCCTCCCCTTGTCTGTCCGGTCAGTTCAGGTGGATGACCATGTCTCGGTGGGGTTACAGTGCCAAACTATTTCCATGTGGACACGATTGATAGAACAGAGTTCTGGGAGATGCTTAAAGGCTCGTAAGATTGCTTTCTAACCTAACCCTGCTTCAAAATGACCCTGCAACCTTCTCTCTGACCTCTCTGCTGTGTTCCTTGGACTTTGTAATGCTCTTTGTTCACTGATGTGATATAAACGCACGCTTTTAAGCTCGTCTTGTGCGCAAACATTTGAAAAACCTTCACATGATGTGACAAAATACTTTCACGTCTGTGGCTCCAAAGTCACAAGACGGGAAACAGCGCCAGGGGAGTGAATACTTTTGCAAAATGTTCTGTTCAAGGAGGATTTCTCATTTAACCCTAACTGAGCACTGAAACTGAGGGACATGTTCTGTATATCCAGTATAATCCAGTCCTGGCAAATCTTGTGCTTTTTGTGTCGTTTTCAGCTCTTAACCTCCCCACTCAGTTATTTATCTGCGGAGAATAGCTGGCTGCCTCAGTTTGGTCTTAGTGAGTCAAGCACTAAGTCACTCCACCCTTCAAAAGTTGTGGTTCTGGTTGCTCTTGAAGGCCTTGTGCTGGCATGTTGAATGTGTGCGTCTCTGCGAGTGTGTCGGCTTTGTTGTGGCTCTGGGTTTTTGGTTCTACGGTTTGGCAACGAGCTCAGTGGCGTTCTTGTGATGGCGGTGTTTGCGCTAAGGCTTTTTTTTTTTTTTTTTTTGCGTCCCTGTTGTTTCATGTTCAAACGTCTCCCGCTGTGGATTGGCGAGTCTGCTTTAAGGGAACATTTCTGGACACATCTGTTAGTGGGGATCAAATGAAGCAAAAGTGCTTACAATTGGGCTCAAATGGAGGCGGAGGGTTCCCACAAGGTATGCACTCCATGTCCTGGAATCCACTTAATTTTGTCTTCCTGTAAAATCTGTTGCAGACACAAGGTTACATGTTTAGTAAACAAAACAAACTTTTCTTTTGGGGGGGGGGGGGGTTACTGTAAAATTAGACAGGCTGGATGGGTGCTGCAGTGCTCTCTCTCTCTCTCTCTCACCCCGGCAGACAGTCGCCACACACGGCATTGCTGGTGGTGGAGCAGTTGCCCTTCTGGAAGCGGTTGATGAGGCCACAGTCCAGACAGGGTTTGCACTTCTGCAGGCTCCGGTCCTCTTTGAAGCGGCTGCTCCGGCAAGGCACGCACCGGGCATCCTCTCCATAACCAAAGCCACATTCCTGGGAGGATTAACAGGGAAAAATACACCGAGTGAGAGGCGGGTGGTGGTGGGTGGGGGGGACTTTGTTGATTTGGGCTGATGTGCAGATGGTGAAAAGGGGAGCTTGAATATGAACTACTGGGGGTCCTGAAATTAAAGAATGATCTTAGCCTGCTGGGTTAGAGGCCAACAATGGCCTGCCTCTTTTGAGAGTCCATTTTACACAGGCAATAATCTCCCTGACTCCCCCCAGTATGAATGAGTCGCCTTCCGCTGCAAGACCCAGAGAGGCCATGCATTTAAATGACAAAGGCTTCGGGGGGCACCCACTGTTGTATTATCGCAGGTTTATTGCTGCGTTTTTTTCTTTTCTTTTTTTTTTTAAACTACTCCCACTCTGAGCTCGCGCGGCGAGGGTCCTGTTGATTGAGAGGCCAGCAAGCAAAAGGAAATGCTTCAGGAAGAGGGCAGGGATTATAAAGAAGTGGATGGAGAAAAGCACATGAATGCTTGTTTTGTGCTCAACAACCGAAAGTGCAGGTATAAAGGCCGGCGTCTCCGTGTGGATGATCTAATGCTAAACACTCGCCCTGCGTTAGTTCACCTGAGCAAACGTTTTAAATATACAGCCCCCTCTGCAGTTTTGGTAATCTTAGTTAAGATGGTTTAAAAAAAAAGAAAAGTACATCTTTATTTATTCAGTGGGTAAAAAAAAGAATGTCAGGTATTGTCAAATTATTGCTTCTTACAAAACATGGTGCATAACTGCATCAGAATTTTTATATTTTTTTAACTTTACTGTATTTTTAAGTGGGGTTTTGTTTTGCCTGGTGTTTTTCTGTCTGGAGTTCGTATGTTCTCCCTGTGCATGCGTGCGTCTCTCTCTGGACACTCCGCCTTGCTCCCACAGTCCAAAAACTAGGCTGCTAGGTTAACCGAGCTCTTAAAATGACCCTTAGGACTGAGCGTGTCCTTTTTGTGTCTGTCCTGCATGTCTCTTTGTTGCTCTTTGTTGCAGGTGTACCCTGCCCCACGCTCAGGGACCAGACGCACAAGAACCCCTGGAACTGTGACAAACATGGCCCCGAGGTTTTTCCATGCATCCATTTACAGTAACTGGGACTGCATGCGTTGACTGAATGAGACTAAAGCCTGGTTCTTACTTCCCACTCTGCTGTTTGCTCCATTTCTTCATCTGTACCGACCCACTAGGGTCCGCTAAGTAGGCCGGTTGAGTTTTTAACACCATTCTGGATGTACACGCCAGAAATAACAATACCAACGTCTGGCAAACAAACGCCAGATAAAGAAGATAAGACTTCATATGGAGAGCAGTAAAAGAAAAGCAAACAGCCAAGCACATTTAAAAAAAAAAAAGAAAAATCTACTTTTTTCTCTCCTGGGTCGACAGTGCATAGACCAGCGCCTTTTCGCCCCCTATGAGGCTGTCAAAAACTGTATCTCTGGGTGAAACAAGGTTGTGGAGCTAAGTTAAAAGGAGAAAAGTAGGAGCACATGTTTGTCCTACCAGCTCCTGTGAGTAGACTGGTATGACTCCAAGTATAGGTATTGCTTTTCATGGGCTTCACTTGTATATAATGCATAGAGATCCGGGATGTGGAAGCGGTCTGCTGTGTCAAGACAAGGTACATAACTTTTGCAGTGACATGATTTTTTTTTTTCCCACAATTAAGGACAATTTAGGAATGAAATTTGAATGTTTTGAGTATCCCCAAGTAGACACATAACTTTTACCTGAATTAATATAATAGTACATCCAAGACAACAGTTTAGGCATGCAGCTCGCTGAGGAAAGTGAATCTTTTTCTCCTGCTGGGAAGTTTTTCAATATGTTGAAAAACCCTGTGGTGGACTGACTTAGCTGGTGATCCATTTGTGCTGCAGTACTACCTGTGTAGCAAGGTGATTTAGGTGCATTATTTACCTATCACATAGTGCCTTCCTATGCCAGTGCCATTAAAACAAACGAGTGGCACACCTTAGTTTGACAGGGGGATTAAAATATAAAAAAAAAAAAACCTCAAGGTTGGTTTGTTGTGTTAAAAAAAAAAAATGTAGAAAAGCACCTCGTTAGCACTGTTCAGTATGGTGGATGGTGGAAGATCTGTGATGCTGTGGGCCAGCGTGTCTCTTCCAAAGATATCTGAAACTCCGTCAGGGTTTCACGACATCAGGAACTCTTTGACGTACCACAAAACATAGCCAATGGTCCTCAGACACAGCGCCAACCTTTTTTTTTTTTTTTTCAAGGTCCCATCAGTCCCCAGGCCTGAATCCTATAGAAAATCTGTGAGTTGGGTAGGACCAGAGCAAAGACAAGAAGGGCGAGATAAAAGAGGACCCAAAACAACGTTTTTTTGGTATAAATTTACCAAGGTCACACTTGTTGATCACATCGATCATAGGGGTCGGGGAAAAAAAAGTGGTTGGGAATAAAAATGTAGTATTTTGAAGAGAAGGATACAATCGGTTCACTGCGCGTCCCTCTTCCCAAACATTCACAGCTCTAAAACCCGCGTTGAAAGCCTGACCTTGATAAGAGACATTTACTTGACAGCTGATATCACTGTACATTGCACAGAATGAGAAGACCCCGCAGACGTGACGTCATAAATTGTCCGTTCATTATGGGCTCTGTGGCAGCTGTGCTTCTGTAATCCAGGATCACCGCGCTGCCATCCAAATCCTGGAGGACAGGCGTAGATCATTAAAGCGAATGTCAACTTCAAAAAGGACTTCTCTGCTCTCGTCTCTCTGCGCCTGTGTCCCGTTTCACTGGCCTGGCATGCACTCCGCTAGGAATGTGGGCAGGAGACTCTGATACGGCGGGGTTGGGTTTAGGGGAAACAAAAATGGAGGTCGGAGGCAAAGACGCGATCGTGCTCCGGCACTGCCGGGGGAGGATCCGGCATTCGGTCCATCGAGCCAAAACACATGTGAGCCTGACACTGAAACCTTGAGCCGCGCTTGGCCAGGTGGTCCCGGCTTGGATGGGGCTATTGCAGCTGTTCCTCTGAACTTCCCATATAAGGCCGTACAATGCAGCGGGGGCAGAGCAGGACACCGAGGAAGGGAGAGCGGCGCGGCGGCTTATGAAGCGGCAAAAAGGGGATTAAATGAGACTCATACTCGCATGTCCCAACGTTGATGTCCTCAGGAGGGTCGATTACATGAAAATGACTTGTAAGAAGGCAGAGGACAGAGACCGCGGGACTGGGCTCTGGTGACCCGTTTCCACATGAAGGAATGGGGCCTCAGGGTTATTCATGCCCAACAGGCCTGGCGTGGGCACAGGGACTGCTCATGGGGCACCACATGGCAGGATGGGACACAAGCGAGTGGCAGCACTGAAACAAAGAGAAACCGAGCCAAGTCCTGCTCCTCGTGCAGGAACAGGACAGATTGCTAGGGAGCAGTGTCTTGTTGTTTCTCATTCAAAGTAAGAGATTTAAACTCAAATTAGGAAAAGGAAACATATCTGATCTCCTGAATTTTCTGTTGGATAAGCAAGATAAAGTGTAGAGGGTCCTTTTTCAGCAGGCTGACTGGCAGTACGCAGCAACAGGTAGGGCAGGGACAGCATTGTGTTACTCAATGCTCTGAGAAACCCTGACAAACAAAGTCGCTCTTTCATTTTTTTCCTGGCATTTCATGAACAGGATGTTAAACTGTAGGACCGGTATGGCGGAAATCTGGAGCAGCTTTGACGCCGTATCCTCTTAAAACCTCGGTGTGCTTTGATATTAGTTACTAGCCCGTGTCTAATGTCAGCGATGACATTAGACACTGAATAATACCATAAAAACTAAATGGAAAAGGTGGTAGCACATAACAGCTACTTTTCACAACTTGAAAGTCCACAAACCAACCAGCCTCATAACTTATAAAGAAAAGAAAAGTTTGAAAATCAAATTATTAACCGTCACTGTCTCTGTCCTATATCAGAGACGCGGGGACAGACGCCTTTAGCATGAACAACTTGACAGAACATCATTTTGACGGTCCTACAACATGACATTTTGAGAGAGCAACTCATTATTTTGAGTAAGTCCCTTTATTTTGGCTAAATCAACAGCTGGAGCCAACAGGGGAGCACGGGGCCTTTGGAGATTAAAGGTCAAAATTTAAAAAACGACGTTTTTTCATATTCAGTTCATCAGCTGCCTTACTCTCTCTAATCATCTCCATTTAAAAAAAAAAAAAAAAAAAAAAAAAAAAAAAAAAAGAGAGGGCACTATAGCACAAAACTACTAACAATGTGATCAAGTGAGGCATCCACAATCAACAGATACGGATGGAAACGAACCATCAGCGTTCATTCCCTACTTAGACACGGCATCGCAGCCCCTCCAGAAAAACCACGAAAACGGAACAAAATAAGCAGACGCCTGACATCACGTTCCCCTGCATGTCTCTATCTCCCCATCTTGTTTGGCTGAGACTGCCAAGCATAACAGCCGCGCGGAGGGGAGCGAGGGGCCGAGCTGCCTGGGACCTAATGCGTGTTCAGACGCACAGATATTCCTGAGATTAAGAGGGAATCACAGGAGGAGAAGGGAGGGAGGAGTGGCCGGTTATATGATCCCGTGATGAAACAACGCTGAGAAACGCTGCCAAGTCGGTTGGAGCAAGGCTCTGTTCAGCTCATAACGCACATTAAAAATGTTCCTTTTAGCTTGGGAAGTTTTCTGAAAACATCTTGAAACTGAAGAATCCTGCACCAAACGGAGTGAATTTAACCTTCCTGTTGCTTATTGAAACATCTGTGGGTTGTTTCTTTTTTTAGGATTGTTGTTGGAGGGGGAAACCCTCTTGCTTACATGCTGCATATTGTTAACACGTCAAAAACATATTTTCCTAACTTTTTTTTTGTTTGTTTGTTTGTCACTGGCTTTTTTTCCCCCTAGAATCCACTGGAAGGGCGTTGATTAAGCCTTTCTACCAAAACCGACTGAGCAACAAGCTCTGAGCGAAAGCCGCGATGAAACATGTGTCAGGAGGGAGAGAGAGAAAGAGTAACTGGTTCTAATGGATTAGGTGTGGGTGGCTCCTCGAGCAACAGTTAGCGCGGCGGCGCTAATTGATGTTTGTCAGGGCAGCTACCAGAGGCAAACTTCCAGAGCAAACTGGGCCACATTCCTCTGAAATCTCTATAGCAGCTGCACAGAGGGACTCCAGAAGTCTGCTTCCCTCCCCACCGGGTCAAACCCCCATCGTTTTTCAGGGTTACTCAGATCTCTGATCACAAGATGTTTTTTTTTTTTTTTATCTGAGAGTCTTTCCCCCACCGGTCCCAGGCTCTGGTCTTCTCTTTGAGCCGGCATCCCGCTACCTTCAGAGAAAGAGTGAGGCGGCCAATTATTAACCAGGACCCCAGGGTGGCGGGCACCGCTCACGCCTGTTGAGCAGACGGACCGCTGAAGCATACACGGGGCATGTTTGTGCGCTCGCAGATTAAAGGCGACTGGGTTCGAATGTGTTCAACAGATGTAAAACTAAGGGTAGAGAGCGTTTCATCTGCAATTTGCCTGTTGCTAATCTATTTTTGTCAGAACCATATTCCCTGGTATGCCACCAGACATTCATCCTGCAACTTATACATTGATATGCGGCTCTGATGCCCATTTAGTCTTTAAGTTCATTTTTGAGTCCGTTTAATTATCTGATGTCACGCACACTACAGCTGCTTAGGTATCTAATTTGCATACATCTTTTTGAACATCAAAACCAGAAAAAGTGCACATCTGACGGTTTAGAAATATCCTTTTGCTGAAGGATATACCTTTTTTTTTTGTGGGGAGTTCTTGATCTTTGCCACTTTTAATGAGCTAAAGGTGCCTTGCACAAGTAGTGATAACCCTTGAGGTTTATATTTTGTTTCGATACTACCGCAGAATTCATCACACAGCCTGACACAAGTCGTGTTTAAAGATTTTACTAATATAAATCTGAAAAGTGCGGAGTGCATTTGTTTTTCAGTCCCATTCAACGATCTTTCACTGCATTTACAGCTGCGGGTCTCTTTGGGGTCGGCCAAAACCAGCTTTCCTCATCAAGAGGACTAACATTTCTGTTCATTCTTCACTTCAAAGCAGCTGAAGCTCAGTCAGATTAGATGAAGAGTGTCTGTGAACTTTCAGGTTTTCAGGTTTTGCCAAATCAGACGCCTGTTTAGGGTTCCTTCCCAGCTTTAAATCTTTCTGCAGACTAACAGGTTTGCTTCCACAACTCCTGCATTCTGTTTCATCCATCTTCCCACTAACTCTGACCGGCTTCCCAATCTCTGCTGCCACCGATATCTTTAAGGTGGGTCTAACAACTTTCATAAAACAGTTTCACAGACTTAAAATTACACTGCAAAAAGGGAACTGAAAGTAAGTACAATTTTCTTGAAATGAGTGTATTTTTCCTTGATTTGAACAGCTAAATAAGACCATTTGCCAATGGAATGAGTAGTTTTACCCCTAAAATAAGATCATTAGATATATTGCACTTGAAATAAGATGATGGAGATTAATTGTTCTTATTTTGAGCGCAAAAAATCCTATTCCATTGGCAAATGGTCTTATTTACCTGCTCAAATCGAGGAAAAATACTTACTTTGAGTTCCCTTTTTGCAGTGTACACACAGAGGTAGATTACATTACCTACCCAGTTGCATTCTGAAAACAAATGCACTGGACTTTTAAAGGGATATCGGGTCAAAGCACCTTAATGCAAGTGCACGCCACACTTTTCCGGGTTTTATTTCCAAAAATAAGCTGAAAAGCATGAATCCTTTATTCTTCCACTTGACTATTGTGCTGGTCTACCCTATAAAACACATTGCTGTCTGTGTGCTGTAATGTGATGTGAATGTTTAAAGGTATGATGGCTATCCGTGTCTTGGAGAAGAACAAAAAATTGAATTTTTTTGGCTTGCCATCGCCGCCTCCACTTGCAAAGGCGGGTAGGCGCTGTAACCGCCGCGGCTGGAGAGGAAAAAAGGCTTTCTGCTCGCCAGCCTCAACTGACACTGCGGAGGCCTGTTTGTACAAGGCTCACAGAAAGCTGGGGCTCAGGGGGTGGAAAAGACTGTATTCTCAGTTGAGAGCGCAGCAAGCTTAGGCATGGCTTGCTTCAGAGGGTGAAGACAATGAGTTGGACCGGGCACGATGGGGAAAGACAATGGAAGCCATTCAGCGGGAGGAGGTCAAAAGCATGGGTGTGACCGATTAAAGAAGGGCTGGCGCTGTTGGACAGAAGTTAATAACGGTATGGCTGTTCTCTGCATGAAAGAGAGGAAGCAATAAATATTGTCGCTGCTTGTCCCCCCTTACCCCCAACATGTCTTGTTAAAACTCCAACTCGTTTTGATCGAGTCCAAAGATCCGTTCTGGATCTTGTGTCATCTGTTCTTATAGCTGGACGCACACGGCATTGGGACACGTCTGTCAAACAAAGGAGGCGATTTTAAAAAGGTAGAAACCTTAGAAAGCTCCTGTCCCGCGTCGCACTGTTTGCACGGTTTGCAGTTCCCGGAGCGGTCCTTGTACTCCTGCTCTCTGCACTCTCTGCTCCCCTCCACGGCTCCCACGTGAATCTGAAAGGGAGCAGACATGCGGTGGAAGTTAGGGATTCCTGCATTTCATCACTGCTCCCCATCCGCAGCAGATAAAGAGAGCCCCCTTAGGCAGCTACACGTCACGTTGTCTCATAATGCTTTCAGGAGGATCTGCCGCCTTACAATGGACTCCTTTTGATGGGCGACATCTGAAACAGATGGGATGTGATGAGATCAAACCTTAACGAGCCCCGTGGGAGAACGTCGTAGCTGGGAACGATGCGGGGACGAAGAACAGGGAGTCTGGGCAGCGGATATAATCATAAAAGTGCAGCGGATAGGGGAAATAAATGACAGCGTGCGCTCAGATGGGAATGCTCAGTCTCTTTTTTTTTTTTTTAACACTGGAGGACACGCACGTCAAGCCAACATCTGCGGTTAATGCAAGCCGGTCAGGTTTTAAAAAGCCATGCACATTGGTTTCAGAGGTGGCCACGCATTTCTTCTGTCAGAAATGCTTGTAACGACATGTCAGAGAAAGCTTTAATTATACAGTAAAGTGTTTCCCCTCCCCCACCTGTTGTTGCAGCTAGCTGGAAAAAAGGCTGATTTTCTTTTCCACTTACAAGAAAGAGGGTTTCAAGAAATGTTTTGAAATAATTCAGAAATGCAACGAAACGCAGGAGCCATATGGAGCAGAAACTATGATGACCACCGTTCTGCCAACCTCCTCATATACCCTGGTCAGCTGGCTGATTGAACCCCACTAGATGTTTCCCATGCTTCCGAGAAAGATAAATTCTGCTGTTTGGAAACAAAAAGAGCAGCTCCCATCACTCCTTTTAACGTAAAGTGGCTGAAACGGTCCAGCTCTTGACTGTAAGGCAGTTGACTGCAGGCTAGCTACCCGAGAAGGCAGCCCAACTAATTAATGTTTTCCTAATTCTACTTCTCTTAAACATTATGTTGCAGATAACATCATTATAACTGTAATAATCTATATTTTATACACAATTTTAGCAGAAGAACCAATTGTTTTTTAGATTAAAACAAAATTGGCTCTTTTTTGTTTGTACCATAAAGCAGTGCTGTTTTTAACTCAAGATGACCCTACTGTGAGAAACTCATGCTGACCCACATCTAATCAAAAGTAACCAAAACAAGTAAAAGCGTTCCTACCACAGCTGAGTAGATGACATGTGCAGTTAGCAGGAGAGAGAGTCTGTGCTGAAGCCTCCAGACCATCATGATGGGCCACTCAATGCTTCCAGCTGAAAGAAGGACACAGCGGTCAAATCTTTACATCCTCCTGATAAGAAGCAAACATATATGGTCGCAAAAACTGTTTTTTTTATGGACTATGAAAAACTGATTTGATGATTTCCACCAAAAAAAAAAAGGTAAAAATTTGTTTTCCCCTTTAAGGTGAAATTATCACTGCAAGAGCTGGTAATCCTAACTTAAAGACGCAGCGTTTGTGAGAAAAATAAAAGTCGAATACTGAAGGAGGACTTTTCTGTTAATTTACTTTGAGTGGACCAACACTTGCACAAAGCATTTCTATTTGAAAACATGCAAATAACTGTAATCTGGAGCTACGAGCCCTAAATCATCAAATGAGCTTTAGTTATTCTAATAGTTATGTCCTAAAATGGGATCAAATATAGAAATTTGTGGAAAATGAGAGAAAGAAAATCTGGTGCAGCATAAAAAAAAATATACTCAAACGTATAATAAGACCGAATATTTCTTAAAGCCATATTTATGTGTGCGATATCTTAAACAGAGATATTTTTAAACACTTGCAGCATCTGTTTACTTAAAAAAAAAAAATACTTTCTTTACTATCGATCTATTAAAACAAATCTCACTTGGTTTTGTACAAAATGCCGCCGACCCAAATGTAAGCAACATTTATAAAATGTAAGCTGCTGAAAAATGTCGCCATAGAAAACAGACAGAAGCAAACTGAATTCAGCAGGAGAAACGGTGCAGGTTTGGCGTCTTCTGCTGTGATCTACTAAAATCCAACTCTTTTTTTCGTCAGTGAACGAAGCATGAACGCCCCAAGCTGAACTCAGCGCGTTTCTTACCTGGTTAAAAAAAAAAAAAAAACGAGCAGGCTGGACCTGGTGGTCAGAGATCCTAAGAAGTGAACAGCAGACCGGCGAAAGGAGGGTTTCCCGCACCGGTCCGCTCACCATGTCAGCGCGGCAGCCTCTGCACCGCACCGCCCGCACCGCACCGCACAGCTCCGAGCTGCAGCAGCAGCTCAGGCTCAGATCAAAGGCGGGGAGAGGGGGCCGGCTTTATGGATCTGATCTGTGATCAGCCAGCCTACATCAAAGACATCTCTCTCTCTCTCTCTCTCTCTCTCTCTCTCTCTCTCTCTCTCTCTCTCTCTCTCTCTCTCTCTCTCTCACACACACACACACACACACACACACAGAGGTCTGTGATCAGTTTTCCCAGCCTGCTGCTGCTTCCTGTATAACATTGAATAAATAAAATATTAATTTCAGACACTGACCTGGACTTGTGTTTCCTTTCTCCAGGGGCGTTGCTAGACTCAAATCCGGTCTGGGGCCCATAATAGGAATCTAACTCAAATTTGCACACATAGGCTACAGCAGATTGTTCTCATAGGTGTACACATCCTGGCGGAATCGGCTATTTCGCCTTTGGACCATTTTCAAAGACTATAAATAATGAAATAAAAACTTTTCTTTAGAGGAAGAAGTTCATTTTCTAATAATCTTTTTTCTTTTTTTTCCAACCAGTTGTGACTGCAGTTTTTGAAGACTCTTCTGTAACATTCCCTGTTTATTGGATGTATCTTTTAATGTTTCCAGTTGTAAAAAGTTTAGCCTCCTTCTCTTGTAGATCCCTTTTATAATTCTTTTGCTTTTCCCATAACTCTGAATCCAGCCATGCCCATGCAGGGACGAAACATGCACATCTGTCAGGCGTCCAGAAGCTTTTACACTTTTAAACTTACACTAATTACAAGCTAACAGATGACGCTGGTTACCTTTACTAGCCATTTTAACCCATATTTGTCCTGTTGTGTTTCTGTTGTCGAGCCAAAACCTCCAGGTTATGCAACAATGTTAACCAGGGTTGTTATGGCGGCTTCAGTTATCGCCATATTTTAAAATGAGAAAATGCAATCGTTTGATGATGAGGGACTTCACCCAGTTCCTAACCAGAACTCAAAGAAAATGTATTTGTATTGGCCGAAGTACTTCAGCTTTTCTTATTTCCATGCACAACTCTCCTTGCATTTCTCCTTGCAGTTTCCTTACACACTTGCTCCCCAAGACTGGATAATAAGGGATTTACAGAAAAATCTTGCTTGGGTCTTTTGAGTCTTGACTCCAGCTGCAGCATCCCTGGTTCTGAAGGAGGGCACGGATCCACCCTGCCTGAATGAACAGATCACCGTGGACCCACAGTCTGCCTCAGTACTGCATCTCAACATGTCCGTCTCTTTATGACCACAGCGTCCTCTTCTTCTGATGGCTTCTTCCAGCAAGATGATCCACCATGCCACAAAGCTCAAATCACGGAGCTCATTGCTGGTTTCTTGAACATGACAATGAGCTCAACTACCCTTAATGTGATGTTATCCCCTTAATGTAGACATTTTTGTAAGCCTTTTTAAACAATTTGTTCCTAAACCGAAGTCCAACAGGCTTATCGCTTATTACCCCCAAAGGTTTCCTGATATGAGAGTTTATTTATGGCTTCAGTGCCACCAAAGCAAGTGCAAAAAAAAAAAAAAAAAAAAAAGGTAGAAAAAAAAGCTTAAACTAATTTCTTGGGCAAGAACTTGTGCATACATGCGCGCGCATGCCTCTATGTGTGAGTGTCAACCAAGGCAAAGACACAAAGGACAAAAGTTCAGCCCTGCAGTAAAGTGGCCAATTATACAGTACAAGCCTGGACATGTCGTGGCCTGTAACAGTCCTGGGAAATCAGCGTCTACTCATAGATGTCATAAATTGCACTTTAAATTCAAACGAGTTTACATTTGATTTATTTTTATTTGCAATGCAGGCTTTAATGGATACAATTTGTCACTTCCATAAAGTTTTGTGTGAATTACTTTGAGTCACTGTGTCACGACGCTCGTTTAATTGACCGAATCCATTTTACAAGGAGTTATATGCGACAGCTGCATATCTCTGTAGTTTATCAGTAAGAAAGAATAATATTTTGTTCATGTTCGTACTGAATATATTCATGCTGTGTGATTGTAGCTGTGGAGTGGTGACCTGACTGATAATGGCGTGTGCCATCTAGTGGTGACAGAAGAGTACTACAATCAAACCTTTGTTGGGTGCGTCAGAAGACTACAGCTGTCCTTTTGACGCCATCTACCTGTGTTAAAGTGCAAAAGCAGCCTTTTATCACAGTTTTCAAAAAAAAAAAAAAATCATGCTATGGTAATAAATAAGATTTATGTATAAAAAATAGAATATTCTCCGGAAACTAGTGGACTAATAAAAAAGCAAATAAGTAATACAACAGCAAATGAATGCCACTGACGCTGTGCGCGTTGTGTTTTAAATATTTTACAATAAAACCAATATTCATTATCCTCTGTTTTGTTGCATTCAACATCGATTTGCACGCTGTCTAATCCTGTCAAAGAGCGATGAGTCAGCCTTTCGCTGGCGCGGTATGTGCGTGTGTCCCACCGGAACTTTATCAGAAGCTGTCTCTTTAAGGGATCCCTGCGATGGAGGCTGCAGTGTGAGAAGATCATGAGGCGTCCACGGCTCCTGGAAATTGCACTTTAAACCAGGATCCCCGCCAGGTCCGGGCCAGTTACCGAGGAGTTCATGCGGCCATCGGTGGGAACGCGTGGCCTCCTCCGCGGTGCAGCAGGCAGCACAGAGATGCGGTGCTGGAGCTGCTCCCTCCCCAGCTGTGAGTATCCATCTCTCTCTTTCCAATGCGGCACCAAGATCAGCTGGGACTGGGAGGATAGGACACCAGATGCTGTGACTTAGCTCAGGACATTCACAGATCAGTCAGCAATGCCTATGTGGTACAATAATTAAGGGGAAATACGTCTGCGTATTGGGGAGGGTCCTCCAGAATATACTCTGGGGACTGAAATCCTGCACTCTGGTAAGTTTGACGTAGGCTATTCTACTGCACCCCATTTATACCGCAGCCTTTGGAAACCTATAGCTGCGTATGGCACCGAACATACAGTAGGCTGGATCTGCGTCCTCTGGAAATCAACATGATGTCATTGTGAGCAGACTGGTGATGCCGGGAGTCCTTGACTTTCATGTGATGATGTCACTTTCACATTGCAGATTTGATTATTTTACCAATTATATTTCTGGTTGTATTTTGAAGGGGAAAAAAAATCATCTAGGGGTACAGTATATCCGATCGATCTTCTCAGCGACCAACCATTAAACTAAAATGAGGTGGATTCTGTGTTTATATGTGTTACTCAGAGTTGTGATTAGAATAGAGAAATTTGACTCAGTTCACGGTTTAGAAATGCGTCATGTTGGACACAGGCCCACCTCTCAGTCACTGGAGCTCAGCTACAAAGTTGGTGTGCGCATCTTTTTGACTGCAGTGCTCTGGCGACCGATTCCTCTATATTGCCTACAACTCCCATCATGCAGCAGCATAAGAAACTCCTGCTAATGTGTATGCTCCAGCATTACTTTGCATAAAAAGGAACATGCTGATTTAAAAGCTTTAAAATAGAAAAATTTTAGGTCAGTTTCCAAACACAATTTTCAAGAGATAAGGGGGGTCAGATCTTTATTCTGTATTACCTTTCTCACCCTTTTCTTTAAACTACATTTTATTGTATGCATAGACACAACTATAAATTATTTTTTGCAATCAAATTTTTTTATACAACGATATTGGCTGTTATGTTTAGAGAGGAGACACATGTGCCTTTACCCATTCTTGAAAGACAAATAGTGATCTGGGCCCAAACTGTTGTTCCCTTATGATGAAAGTCATTATGTTGGGGGAACCCAAAGTTGGTGTCGGAACCCCTCTTGGTGTTGTAAATCAGCAAATGTGGGATCTTGGGGTCTTTTGCAGAAATAAACCAAACTAACAGTAATGATGGTAAACAGATCTATTCTAGAAATGCCAGAATAAATATAACCATGTTTGTAAGACTTAAACAAACACAGTAAAATGCCTGCTTCTGAACATGTCATCAGCAAAAATAGATACATGAGGAAAACAACAAGCTCTATTACAAGACAAAGATAATAATGAGAAGTTGTAAGCTTAAAATTGATCAAGTCAAATGCATGGAGTTTAAACTACAAATGATTACAAGTATGATAATCCCTTTGAGGTGTCCATCAGGTAACAGACATATTTAAGTGCGTAGGATCTCTCAAAAACGTTAAACTATGTATAAAGTTGTTTGACATCCAGCAAGATCTCTATGTAATATTATATTATTTCTTGCAAAACAGTTAATATTTTGGTTATTTGCCAGAGTTGCTCAACTGAGGTACTTTTAGGGCTGGTTTAGGTTATGATGCATAATTACAGATTGCGGAAGAGTTATTGCACTTTTACACATTAACCCGTTGGAGTTTATTACTCTGTCAATGCTTGTTTTTCATTTTTTTAGCAGCTAGGCCTACAATGCGTTATATATCCTGCCTGTATTACCATTTAAAACAACCCTCCTTCCATAAACGTCTCCTCCTAGCGTCTCTCCAGGGCCGTGAATTGAGTGTTTATTTTACATCTCAGCCTGGTGCTCCAGTGCAAAGTGGCACCCATCCCTGCTGAGGGGAGCGGAGGGTGTTATTGCGGTGTCCCTACATGCTCTCTCCAGGGTCTATAACAGAGAAACAGAGCTCTGAACATTGTCAGAGACTCCTCACATCCTCTCCATGGACTGTTTGAACTGCTGCCGTGTGGACATGACACAACATAAAGAGCAGAGCCAAACCACACAACTTCCTGCCACAAGCTTAGGATTGTGTACTCATTGTATGTACTTTTTAATATCTTATTTGTTTTGTGCTTTTATCCATTTATTGACTTTTCACACCTTTCTAGATCCAGGACAAATGCAGGCTGGATTTTGTTGTTTGCTGCTGTAATTAAATGGTGATAAACTGGTATGAATTTAAATTCATCCAAATATATTCAGCCGCATGTAGAATTTCACTTGTAAACCTGTTCCTAATAGATGTATACCATTTACAAAGACCCCCCCCCCCCCCCCCCCACACACACACACACACATACACAATAAATAAATAAATAAATAAATAAATAATAATAAATAAATAAATAGATAAAAGCCAAAGTGAGAGCTCTTGAATCTTTGTTGACTATACAATACCTGTAATTTTTTTTTCAAATTTAGCCACAGAATATCTTCATGGTATGTAGGCTGACGTTAAAAAAGATAGGATGTTGCCATTCTCCAATTATTTAAAAAAAAAATGAAAAGAAATGTTGACCATTCTATGTAATTTATCTTGTAAGCAACTAAATGTTTCTGAATATATTATGGATGCTTGTAAACCTTTTTATGCTGATGACACTGTGCTTTACTGCCATTACAAATGCTGTTACAGCTGTGCTTAGGTGTCTGCAGTCCGCATCTGACTTTGGTCAACCTGGCTTGCTTCATCTGAGACTAGCACTAAATGATGACAAGACAGATGTCCTGCTGTCTGCTAACAAAAATAAATCTCCACAAACTCTCCCTTCCATAAACACAATGACAAGTAGCTAAACCAATATTTTGTTGACACTTAAATATACATATCTTGGCATAGGGTCAATAAGCTTTCAATGAATTGACATATGGAACATGTTGTAATGAAGATCAAACTAGGGGTTTTCTTCAGAAATAGATGTTGCTTTTCTTTCAGTGCAAAAAAAACATCTTGTTTTAATGACCTTCCTGCCTCAGTCAGATTAGGGTGATGTTGTTTATATGAGCATTTTCTTATTCTGTGCCCCATTAACTTGAACGCTGCAGGAGGATCTAAAGCGATCCAGACTGATTCATCTGGGACAATTTCTATTTATTTTGATAAAGAATAGAGAAATATTCGATCGAAACGTTCTGTTTATGTCATGTTTTATTAGCCTATTTAATTTGAATCAAATATTTGAACTACTTGTAGCCCATTGTTGCTGCGTTTGTAGCCTTTTATGTTTTATTAAAACAGGTCTCTCTTAGACGAGATCTTGGATCTCAATGTGATCATCTGAATACAATTAAAGCTGAATAGAAAAACGTGGAGAAATGTACCCAATGTAAATAAACATCTCAGTGAGCGGATTTGAGACGACGCGGAAGTGACGGGGGGTGAATCATCTTGCTCCATCTCCGGTCCCGCTGCTCTCCGCCGCGCTGTGTAATTCATTATTATTAGAACATGGCCTTTGAAGGAGTTACGGTGCCGCTGAAGGGGAATTAACTATGTCGCCTGCTATTGTTGCTGTTGTTTCTAGGAAGTCGCGGGGCTTTCAGGTGTGTGAGCAGGCCGGGAGACGGACCGCAAACGGCGCAGAAACAAGTGAGTGAGTGGGGTTTGTCGGGATAAAGAGGGACTAAACGCAACACCGGCAGGTTTTTTTTTTATCGCTGGTAAACAAGTTGGTGTCTCCTAGAAATAAATTATCATTAGAAGTGTCTTTTTTTTAAATGAAAACTCTGTCTAAAGAAGACCCTTGATGGGTTTCACAGTGTTGTTTTTGAATAAAGAGCGTTGTTTTGGTAAATAACGGGTTTCCTCGCCTCACCACAGCCGCCCCCCCGGTGCTGTATCCCTGCGCCCGGCGGAGAAGATAGTCCAATGAAAGTTTCTGAGCTGGGACACAACACAGCAGCGACATGGCAAGCTGTCCAGACCCGTGGTGAGTTCACTAAAAAAAAATGCACTCAAGTACAGGATGCTCCGAGCAACTACAAGCAGGTTGTCAGTGTTTCATTTTATTTTATTTTTTGGGGGGTATGGTGCCTGTGTGGGATTCATCGATCTGCAGTGTACTCATGTGCAGTGGGTGTAATGCAAGCCAAGGAGGATGTGAACCATCCTCTGCTGAAGCTGCTGCCTGCCCCACCCACCCTCCTCCAGCCAATGCACCACTGTGCACTTGGCTGCCGGGGCCCTGCAGCCTGCTGCTGGATAAGCAGGAATATTGACTTTCTTTTTTGCTGTTTCAAACTTCTAGGTTTGTCTTGTATAAATGAAACGCCTTTCCTTACGTAACATAGCAGCTGTGGCATGAAGTAACAATGTGTTCAGGTATGGAAATAACTTCCCAATGGTGCCAAGGCATTTCCATCCCTTTTCTTTCTCCACATTCTTGTCGACTTACACCCACAAACGTTGATGTGTTTTATTGTGATTGCATGCGATAGACCAGCTCAAAGCAGTGCTTAACTGTGACACGGAAAGAAGAAAGAACACATTGTTTTCAGCTCTTCTGGTACCCCTGAAGAAAATTCACTGCTGGGTTGTAAAAATGTTTTCCACGTTAAAAAGAGAACCTCAACATCTTCATCTCTGCTATATCCCCAGCTCTGCCTCCTGTCTCTTCCTCGGTGCCGCTGTCAAAAACCAGACAGCATCGCTGCTCTCGCCACGCTGCTCTCGCCACGTCTTATACACCTTTCCTTTCGTTCTTACGGAAACGTTTTTATCACACAACACACCTGAAACTTTCCTCTATCCGTTCCAACCTGCTTGGACCACTGAGCTATATAATACACTGGAGTGCTAATAGCCCGCTGTTAGAACGAGTCGCTTTGAAGCCACCAGCCGCCATATTGGTACTCCCTGTTTTCCCCCAGTAACTATGGAATATGTGCGCTACAGAATCGAATAACGAGGATTTTCTCATGTTCAGGGGGGGCTTAAAACTTTTAAAATGTCAAATGCCATATACGTTTATGTTATATTCTAAAACTATCAAGTACTGAGAAAGTCATGTGCTGAAATATTTAGTATTTTATTTATTTAAATATATATATAACATTTATAAATATATAAATAATGTAACTGCCATCAAGAGCAGTTATGTTGTTTAAGTTAATTTCATAGTTTTAATTTGCAATAAATGTTAAAAAACAATGTTGATTTAATAAAATCAACAATTGAAGGTAAAAATGCACATTTGGAATATATGTTAACTTTCCAGGGTGGAACCAATGTTCAGTGTGTTTTTTCTGGTCGGATCGATGGTTTAAATGCACGCTAGATTCAGTAGAGGGCAGCACGCTGGATTTTTCCCTGTCCATTACGTTTGCAAGGAAGATTTTTGGTTTTGCTGAAGTTTTCCTGAAGAAGATGGTGCTGTAAGATGCATTTTTATTAACCCCTTCAACTTAATAAGGCCAATGAGGTAAACAAAGTTTATTTTGTGTTTCTATAAAGGAATATGTTTGTTTGTGATATCTGTTAAGTTAATTAGTCACATGTCTCTAAATGTTACACAAGGGTGTCGACCTACTAATTCAGAAAAGTTTATATTGTTACAATTACTCTGTCAATTACTCTGTTTATTCTCCATGAGAATGCCTTATTGTATGTTGATTATTTTATGTTTTTGTACAGTTCTCACGGCATAATTGATGACACCTGTGTCTGATTAAATGCCAGTAAAACGCAAAGAACGCCTTGTGTCCATTATTCGAATTGGAGGGAGTTACAAATAATAATATACAAAAACATACATTTACATATATGTATATATATATATATATATATATATATATATATATATATATATATATATATATATAATATGAATAACATGTCAAATATTTCAGCACATAATTTCCTAGTAGTTGATAGTGTTAGTACTTCCACTGACTGTAGAATTACCTGTGGAACATTTTCACACAACCAGAAAACTGCTTGTTGTTGCAACCAAATCCTATGGGACTCTGTAAGAGTAGGGAGTAGCAAGATGGCGGCCAGTGACTTCAGTTTTTCGGCAAAATCAGCACTCCAGTGTATTATATAGCTCAGTGGCTTGGACACGTTTCCTCACCTCTTTTCCACATTTGCTGTTGCTCTGACCTTAAGTACTTAAAATCCTCCACCTTCTTTATCTCGGCTCACCTCACACCTCCACTTGGCTCCTTCTCATTCACACACGTGTGTTCTGCCTTGCTACAGCTATCCTTCACTCCTCTCCTTTCCAGGGCAAACCTCCATCTCAATAGATTGTCCTCCACTTGTTCCTTGCTCTCACCGGAGATCACAATGTCATCTACAAACATTATAGTCCAGGAGATTCCTGTCTAATGTCTTCAGTCAGCCTGTCCAACACCACAACAAACAAGAAGGGGCTCAGAGCCGATCCTTGATGCCGGCCCACTTCCACCTTGAACTTCTCTGTCACACCCGCAGCACACCTCAACACTGTCTTATTACCGTCATACATGTCTTACACCACTCAAACATACTTCTCTGCTACTCCAGACCTCCTCACAGACTACCACTACTCCTTTTTCAGCACCGTTTGTTCTCTCTAGATCTACAAAAACAGTTACAGTGTCTAATGCCTTGGGGTATGTGTCTAGCAGCTGAACTTTTTGCACATTGTGCTTTGGGAAATGGCTTAAGCTCAGTTAGATTGGACGGAGATTCTCTGTGAACAGCAGTTTTCAAGACTTACCACAGATTCTGCATTGGGTTTTACGTTTGTCCTTTGACTAGGCCAGTCTAACACATACATATGCTTTGATCTAAACTAGTAAAGCTGCAGCAGAATGTATCAAAGTGCAGTCATCATCACAAAACCAATGTTAGTAAAACTGCAATCAAAAATGGCTCCCTAGGCCCAGAATTTCATTGGATATCCCATTTCAAACGCCGTGCATGGACACTCTGCATAGGAATCATGTATTTGGCCTTGAGGCCCACTCAGGATGTATATTTATACTGGCTGAGGTGCTGACGCTTACAGAAAGTGGTAGGGATATTGCGATGGTACAAAAGAAAGAAAGAAGTCAAGGAAATGTGACTTAAACAATCAAATTCTCCATCACTATATCCTGCATGGTACTTCCTTTACACCTTCCCCTTATATTTTGGGCTGCTGCTATTATTCCACTGACATTTGTTTTCTCCTATAATGTTTTCCCTCCGTCTCTGTAATGTTTTATTTTTGTTTCCTCTGCCTTGTTTTCTTTCTTTGTTTTCATTAACAGCACTTTGAATCGTCTTGTTCCTGAAATGTGCTTTATAAATAAACTTGCCTTGCCTTATATTGTGCAGCCCTAATCTAAACCATTCCATTTTACCTCTGGCTTGGTGCTTTAGGGTCGTTGTCCTGCTAGAAAGTGAAGCTTGGACTCCTCTGTGTTTTGTTCTGTCCATTTTAAGGCATACATGCTGACCAGACTTCCTGTCCCAGCTGAAGCCTCCCACAGCATAATCCTGCCGCCACCATGTTTCAATGTGTGGACGGTGTGTTCAGGGTGATTCCAGTTTCGCTCCCCTCGTTGTGTGAGAAAATAAATAACAAAATAAAATAAAATAGTCTGATCAGAACACCTGCATCCACGTGTTTTTCCCTTACATAGATTGTGGGAAACCTTAAAAGTGACTTCTTGTAGCTTTATTTCAATAGTTGCTTCTCGCCGTTCTTCCATAAAAGCAATTATCGTGGAGCGAACGACTAATAGTTGTCCTTTCTACAGATTCTTCCACCTGAGCTGGGATTCTTTACAGCACCTCCTGGCTGCTTCTCTGATTAATGCTCTCCTTGCCCAGCGTTTCATTTTAGGTGGACAGCCACGTCTTGCTAGGTCTGCAGCTGTGCCAGACTCCCTCCATTCGGTGTTGATGGTGTGAACATCTTTTGTGTGGTGTTCAAAGCTTTGGATTGGGGGAGGGGGAGTACTTTTGTACTGTACACCATTTCTAAGCACTTGAAAAGCCAGTAACAGTAGCTTCAGTCGGCTTTCATGCTCATGTTGCTTCCAACCTTTTAGGTTTAATCAATATTGATTGTAACCAAGACTCTCACGTCCTCCACTGCAGGGATCAAATGTGGCAACTCATTTTCCTCTGCTTTGGGCATCCGGTTCATTTTCTACAAATGTGGACTAGATCTGGGTCACAATTATTTCAGATTGGTCAATACCTTTGAGTAATGCCCTGCACTTTTATCTGAATAATGTACGTCTGTTGCTTCCAGGGCACCATGGGTGACAGTGCGTCATGAGTGCATCGGGCCCAGGTCTTACCGGGTGTCCCCCTCCACATCCGTCCAAGATGTCAAACAGATGCTGTACGAGGAGACGGACCTGCCGGTCAAAGAGCAGCGGCTGTTTCACAATGGGAGGATGGTGAGGGACTTTCTTTCTGCTTCTGAACCTTTTTTTTTTTAACTAAAGCAGCATTCGGGACACAGGTTTTTCACTTTAACCGTCCTTTTTTATTAAATATTTTCATTGTTGACCCATGATCCTACCATTATTATACTAATAATATTAACAAAACCACCAGAAGAACTGTTGGTTTTATTTTCTAAGACGCCTAGTTAAAATCATCAGACAAGGATCCTAATTCAATGATCCCACGCTGTAACTAAAGCACAGATGCTGTGATGGTTGCATACGCTTCACATAGCGTCTTGAGATTTCCCCGAGGAATCATTTGTTGTTTCTACCAACCATTAGTCAAGTTCTTTTAATGGTATTGATCCCATGACTGACTGCAGCGTGGCAAAGGTCCGCATGCATCTTTATCTATTGATCTGTTGCCAGCTATTGACTGAGATAGGAACAGAAATGCATATGCTGTGCACCATTAAATCTGCCCAGTTCCACGTTCCTGATACGCAAAAAGAACCAAAGCTTTAAACCCAGCCTACCAGCTACAACTGGACTCACAATCTGGCCGTTTTAGTTCATAATTAACATCTCTGTACCCAATTGCTTCCTGTTTGTGCTTCTCACCATAACCGTTCCATTACATAATTTTTATAGTAGTAAATAATTGGGATATGGAAAGGATGCCTGCTTTTAAAGTTTTTCGAAAGAAAAACTTGAGAAAATATTCCATGTATTTGTATTTAGCTTTTCTGAGACAGTCCTCTGTAGAACCGTCCGGCTTTAAACCTCTCCACAACGTTCTCCCAGACCTGTCTGCTGTGCTCCTCGGCCTACATGATGCTTTTTGTTCTCTAATGTTCTCAAACAAACCTCTGAGGCCTTCACGGAGCTGGGTACTGGGAAAAAAATTACTCGCAGGTTGAGTCTATTTACTAATTTAGTGAATTCTTAGGACAATTTGTTTATAATAAAGGTGACTGACTAGCTTTGTCGGTGTTAACGTTTTATATAAGTAGCACTTTACCACAAACGAGTTGATAAAAACATGCAGAAGACGTAGATATAATAATATGCACACCATCCTTTTCAGATTTTTAATTGTGGGAAAACAGTTCAAACAGTATTTATTCGTATAATTTCACTTCACAACTGTGCACCACTTTTTATGTTTCACTTTATGTCCAGATGAAATAAATTTATGGTTTGTGGAAATGTTCAATAAATCTTTATCCAAGGGACAATATTTAGGGCTTATAGCAGGATCTAAGTTTTTTTTTCATTACATTTGCAAAGACTATCTGTTTTATTATGATTATTTTAAACAAGGGGGGCATTGATGAGGAGAAAACATTGTAGCTTAGCCTCTCACAGGCATTTGGATGTCTATTATAACCATTATCCATCAGCCCTCTAAACAATGCACTTTACACTGGCCCCATTTTAAGTATTTATCTGTGTTGGTCCCGAATTATACAGTAATTATTATTGCGCGCAGTCACCACGGTCAGGGTGCTAAGCGAGGATTTTTCCTGTGTGCAGCTGAGTTTGCCTCGCAGCACGTTACAGCTACAGAGTGCTGAGCGCAGCGGCTCGCTGTGTCACCTTGAACAGAAGCGCTGGGCCGCTGCATGGTGCCCTGATACTGACTCTCTGCCACACATTGATCCTGAAACGCGCACCAGGAAAAGATTGTTTATCACCCAGTTTGCAATAATCACTAGGAATGATTTGTCCGTAGCTGTGCTTAGGAGACAAATACCAAAAGGGGTGTTGCTGCTTAAAGTCAAATAAACAGAATGCTTTTGACCTGTCATTTCTTTAATCAACCTAATAGTCCTAATTGTCCTATTTCTTTTTTGTTTAAATAAGTCAGTTTGATCTAAATTGAACATTACTACATTAAGTTGCCATTGCTTTCTACAATTTAGACTTATCAGACTGCGCACTCTATTAAAATGAAAATTGTTCTGTTTTTAACTTAATCTTTCCCAGCTGGATGACAAAGTGCAAATTGGCAGCTTGGTCCCTGCAGGAAGCCCAGAAGTACCTATGACCCTAGAGGGAAGGGGCCTTAAGGGAGGAGGTAGGATTAAAATACTTTCATCGCTGCAATAAACCTCCCATTATATCAGCGCGGCCTACAAACTCTGGTCTGTTACAGGGAGATTCGGACAGACTACACCTCCCCTAGTGGAGTTTTTGAAGGATATTCTCAGAAGATACCCGGAAGGAGGGCAGATTCTAAAGGTAAGCGTGTTTTTACTTAAATTGTTTGTTGAGTAACTGCTGAACATAATCATAAGCACCCTTTAAACTTATTGGCCTCTCTGGGGGGGGGGGGGAAAGGTGTAAGAAAAGACAAAAAGAAGCACTTTGTTATAGCAGTGCTGTAATCTCAGACTGGGAAAAATGGCTTTGGAAAAACATTGAGTTTGTGTCTATTTACCATTTGTTTAGGGATCTGGATTTAGCTTGGATTATTACCAGGTTGGCAGACCAATTAATAGCCTGTTTTTTAATTTCAAACAGGAAATCAGACCCACAGCATCCCAAACCCTCCACCATACTTAACAGTGGCCATGTGATCACTCATTTCTGACAACATTCAACCACAGTGTATGTTCAGTCATGAGTCCCCTACAGATAAACAGACAACATAACCAACAGCTGGCATGCCTCAGTCGTTTTAAACCTATAATCTTTGCTCTGACTCTCTAGGCAGGGTAGGTTCAGGTAAGTAGCTACTTCCTAGCAGCCGTTTCCTGTCGTGCAAATTAACACATACCTGTCTTAATGGAAAGGTATGTTGAAAGGTTCAGTTATGAAACAATATTGCAAGAGTTTAACCTTCCACAGAGCACTGTTAAATACATTCTCGGAGACTGCCACCGTCTGGCTGTCCTATGAAACGGATCAACTCTGGGGGAGCTGCAGAGATTCACAGCCCGGGTGAGGGCCTCTGTTGACAGCAGGGGCGGACACAACGCCGTTCATGTGGCTCACTCCGGTTACCGCCTGTCTGAAACAACCACAGATTGAAGTTGCGAAGGGGAAAAGACAGACAACCCTGCCCCCCCAACCCCTCCTGTCATTTTCTGAGGAGGCTGATGCTCCCTGTCACAGCAGCGATGTTGCCAGCAACTTTTCATACCTCTGCTCCACCAGTTTTTATTTAATAATTTTTTTTCTGTTATTTTCTATGTTATTTCTGTTATCTTCTAATGTGATACTTCAAAACGCGCGTTAAAAAAACATTGATGGAAACGCAACTATTGCCCGACTTCACCTGAAGCACCATTCGTTCTGCAGAAATCAGAATACCCAACTCCATTTGCACTTTGTAAAAATTTATCAAATGCAGTGCAGAGATACACATCAAGTTGTGCACCGGACCTCTTATAGACCATATAAAATGGAGCGAAGAAGTTCAATAAAGAAGGGGAGCAGAGAGGGAGAGGGTGAAGAAGGAACAAGCACTGACCACTGATGCAGAAAAGTGCACTAAAATGAATTTTTTGTTTCATAAAGGAGCGGCCAAGATATAAACACTAGAGGCTAACAGTGAAACGGTCTATCCAGCACAATAGTTTAATAAGGAGGTTAGTCTCACTGTGAGGAACCAAGGGTTTAAAAACTGACTCAATTAAACAAAGGCTTTATTGAAAATGTTCAAATATGGTTAATAAAGAGCCAATGGAAAACAAATGTAATGCTAAAATGTCCTCAATTCAGATTTAGTGTACCCTGCATAAACTCTAATTATAAATTCTTTAATTATTGAAATCATTGTTATGTATTTAACTTTATTTAACCAGGAAAAATCCCATTGAGATTAAGAAAATATAGCCTAGGCATCAAATAGTCAATTAGTAAATTTAAATAGATGGAAAATGATGTGGGTTTAAATTATCATTATTTTTTACAGCAAAGCAGTGTCAATTCAGTGAGGAGCAGTAGTGCTGCAATAGCTCCTGCTGGCATGAAGGTGGTGAACAGCAGCAATAAGGAGCCAGAGCAGGAACCTTGTAAGAGCACAAAACACACTTACAGGTTGTAAGGTTATGCTGGTGGTCTGAGATGGTATGAAATTCCCGGCCTGAAATATTGTCCCAGTCCGTCTCTGGTTGACAGGACAACCATTAGTCACGTACTGCACAGATCTAGCCTTTATGCTGGAGAGGCAGGAAAAAGAAACGTATGCTCACCAAACAGCTCTGACAGCTGTTGTTGAGACTTCCATGATTCGGGGACTAGTGATGAGGAAGATGCTCCATCTTGGTCAAAAAGAAAAACAGGACTTTTGTTTTAACTTTTAGATAATATATAAAATCTAATAGCATTAGCAAAATGAAGGCATGATGTCCTAAATGGAGCCATCCACTCCAATTTTCTAACTGCAAAGTTTTTTTGGATAAAAGCAATGCTGAAAAAGTTTGTTTGTTCTCCTTAATGCTCCTTTGTTCAATAACACTCAGTGTTTCTCTGCTTCATTGTGAAGGAGCTGATTCAAAATGCAGAGGATGCCGGAGCCACAGAAGTGAAGTTCTTATACGACGAGACCGAGTATGGCGTGGAGTCACTGTGGTCACCTGACATGGCTCAGCATCAAGGTTAGCAGCGTTTAGTCAAGTGATCAGGGCAGCTGAGTGATCCGTGGAATCACTCTTTAACAGGAACTCGTACCGCTGAGCTTCCATTTTAGCACTCTTTCCTGCTTTAGTAGTTTTTTATGGCTTTTGTAGCTAATCCACTCACAGTTAAAGAAATGAGCTGCAAACTTGTTCCATACACCAAACATTTATTATTTGCCTATTTCTAAATCTGCTAAGTTTGTTTGCGCTGTGACCGGCAGGGACAGCGCTGTATGTCTACAACGACGCTGTGTTCACTGTGGAGGACTGGAACGGCATCCAGGAGATCGCAAGGAGCAGGAAGAGAGACGACCCGCTGAAAGTCGGACGATTCGGGATCGGCTTCAATTCTGTCTATCACATTACAGGTGAGAGTTTGCCTGAAAATGAAGGAATATGTGTCATATTTCCAAATGTTAGTTTCTTTTTTTCTACACACAAGATTAGTCTTGAAAAAAAAAACAGAAGTTCCATTTTTTCTCCTGTGAATTAAGGTATTTTTCTTACATTTCTTTGTAGGATGTTTATGTAAGAGTCAGTACTGAAACAATGCAGTTTGGCTTATAAAACACAACAGGGACATACAGCACAAATTTCCACAGATAAAACAGACAGTATTTATTAAGGCATTATTTGGATGCTCACACACTGCAAAAACGGAACTAAATATTAGTAAATTTTTCTTGAAATTAGTGTATTTGTACTTTATTTGAGCAGGTAAATAAGATAACCTGCCAATGAAATAAGATTTTTGCACTTAAAATAGGAAGAACTCATCTCCATCAACTTATTTCAAGTGAGTTATATCCAATTATCTTATTTTAGGGGTAAAAATACTTATTCCGTTGGCAGATAATCTTATTTACCTGCTCAAATCAAGGACAAATGCACTAATTTTGAGAACATTTTACTTATTTTTAGTTCTGTTTTTGCAGTGCACAAGAAAAGTACATTAATTACAGTTCTTTGCAAAAGTCTTAACACCCCTTGAACCTTTTCAAACTGCTGCAACTTTGCAACTACATACTTCAATAAAAAGGTAGCTCTAACTGTGAAGTTGAAGGAAAAAGGATGTTTTTTGTAATTCTTTACTAATAAAAATGGAAAAGTGCAGCATACATGTGTGTTCAGGCTTTTTGCTCCGATAAAATCCAGTGCGACTTATTGACAACGTTAATGAGCAAAAAACATGATAACCAAAGAAGACAGCAGCGTAGTCAGGGATGAGGTTGTAAAGAAATTTAAAGCTGGGTTGCATAATGAAACCTAAGATTTGAGCATCTCAGGAAGAACTGTTCAGTCCTTCATCTGATAATGGAAAGATTATAAAACTGTGACCCTGACAAGACATGAACATCTACTTTAACTCACAGGTTGGGCAGAAATATCATCATTTAGAGAAGCAGCCTAGGTGGGTGAGAAACTCCTTAAAGGGGCCTAGTCACGTAATGTGACTTTACAAATTTCGACGCCTAAAGGTTTTCCAATTCGATTATTTGTTTTATTCAGATCTCTGAGTTCAATACATCACATTTCTGTGTTTTATACTTAGTTTTTGCTCTATGTGTAAGTAAGCAAAGGGATTTTGTGTATATTCACAATAACAAGACCAATGACTAAACAGGGAAAACCAATGGAGCCCACAGACATATACATGACATTATAGGGACATTATAATGAATAAATACAATTATACGTATATGTTCTTTCTTAACGGTGAAAAGTGATGCATTATATGTATTGTTGCCAGAGCTACAATGGAATAGTTTAGATCGAGGTATGTTCATGTGTTAGAATGGCCCAGTCAAGTCCAGCTCTAACTTCACTTGAGAATCTGTCATAATAGTTGAATTTGGCTCTTCACCGATGCTCTCTATCCAATCTGAGCTTGAGCAATTAGGCAAAGATGTCCGCCTCTAGAACTGCAACGCTGGTTTAGACGTAGCCAAAAAAAAAAAAACCTCCCGCTATAATAGGGCTTGGGCGTCATGACGTATTACTTTGTGTGGCCGCCATATTGAATGCCCCGCCGCCGCTACTCAGACTACTGCCTATGACTACCGCATACTGTACTCCCTCTCTCACCCGTGTTTTAATTTGATTAATTTTACCTTAACTTCATTTCAACCACGGTAAACCGTTGCTGTGTTGTGGGCTGTAACAGCGCAACACATGATTGCCATGGGAAAAACATAGAAAATGGGTTAACGTTCCACCGCTTTCCTACCTGGAGGCGCAACCACGGAGAACAAGTGTCAGAGATAACAAAGAGTCGTCGGCTCGCTTGGATCGCGGCTTTAAGACGACCGATCATAACTTTCCACAGTATCCCGATGTCAATGAGAGTGTGTTCCCTGCATTTTCATTCTGATAAGTTAAAGATGCACGGTTTTATTTTATAGCCTACATTGTTTCTTTCCTTCAGCCGCACACCACATACATGCACATAAATACTAAAACGGCAGCGGTAAAAGGCTCAAATACGTGAGAAACCAGGAGGGTTTAGGGAGGGTTGACAGTTAACGTTACTAACTAAACGTTTGAAACACATAGCAGCTAGTTAAAAGTACATTACATGCGTGAGTGGTTGTTAGCACTAACGGTTAGCAGGTGCCAGAGCCCATCTGAGCACAGCTTACCTTTGTACGAGTTACTGTGTTCCCACTGTTTGCTGGCTTTATAATCTGCCGCTCCTGAACCCATCCATTCGTGAACTGCACATGAGACTCCAAGGACTTGTAGCTTTGGAACTTTTATGAAGTATAGGCGCTCACACAACAAACTAGGTAGCCGAAGACGTCCGATATGCAAAACAGTAGCAACAAGTGGTCGTCGGCGCTCTATAATAATGCTGATTTTGTCAACATACCGGTCCCTGATTTCTCTATTTAATGTGTCCCGGTAAATTTCAGATCCTTTTCGGGATTTTAACATACTTTTTCTATCTATTCTTTCTCAACTCTACTTCTACGTCTCTTCGTTCAACAACGTTATGTCAGAGGTATTTTAACGTTGCGTTGCCATCAACATGGCCGCCACGTCCCACAATGCAACGCGGATCCCAAGCCCTATTGCTGCAAAAGGTGTTTCAGTCAGGTTTTTGAATACAAATGCATGCCACACTTTTCAGATTTTTAAAGATAATTAAAACCGTGTAACTTTTGCCTTCTGCTTCACAACCATGCAAAACTTTGTGTTTGTCTCTCACATGAGCAGATTGCTTTGGTAAAGCAAATGATGTCCGCAGTTAAATCCTTTTTTAAACATATTTCAATTGCGTTGAGTTCCAAAATCTCACTGATAAAGAATTTTTATGATTATAAGTTTGTTGTTGTGTTTCAGATGTTCCCAGTATATTCAGTGGGGAGCAGATTGCCATGCTGGACCCCCATCAGACCCTCTTCGGGGTGAACGAGTCGGGGCAGTGTTGGAACCTGAAGACGGACATTAAGGAGATCACAGAGCTGAGCGATCAGTTCGCACCTTACACGGGGATCTTTGGCATTTCTGAGAAAACCGTCTGGGACGGCAGCTTTCCAGGGACCCTGTTCCGCTTCCCGCTGCGCGTGAGACCTTCCCAGCTCAGTGGCAACATTTACAACAAGGAAAAGGTTTTGGAGCTGTTTGAATCGTTCAAAGCGGACGCAGACACGGTGCTCCTCTTCCTGAAGAGTGTCCAGAAGATCTCGCTGCACGTGCGAGAGTGCGACGGTACGGAGCGAGTGTTGTTTGAGGTCACGGCCGCGGAGAACCCCGACGATAAACTGGAAAAGCCAAATGCCCTGAAGACGCTGTGTCAGGCAGTGGACAGCTACAGCAACGGGGTTCCCAGCTCCGTCGTCACGTGTGTCACGTACCAACTTCACATGGAGACTCAGGATGAAACATCCAAAGAGACTCAGAGGACCACATGGCTGGTTTGCAACGGCGTTGGGGGCAGAGGGATGTGCGCAGAGCTGGACTCTCTGGCCGACGACTTGAAGTTCATGCCAACAATTGGCATCGCCTTGCCGCTGACTGTCATAGACCAGGAGGACAGAGGCGCCACGCCCGGTTTCTCAGGACGGGCCTTCTGCTTTCTCCCTCTTCCGCCAGGCGAGGAGAGTGAAACGGGGCTTCCAGTGCATGTCAGCGGCTTCTTTGGCCTCACCGACAACCGCAGGAGCATCAAGTGGCGAGAAGTGGACCAGTGGAGGGACCCAGCCGCCCTGTGGAATGAGCTGCTTATAATATCTGTCATCCCCAAGGCTTATTTCACTCTCATAGTGGAGGCTATAAAGAGGGTGCAGGCGAAAAAGGACCAAGACTTTCCTTTGTCCCCAACAGGGACTTACGGGGCATGGCCAGACCCTAAGCAGGTCAAGACGCGTTGGACGCCCATTCTCCAGCCGCTCTTTCATGAACTGCTGCAGCAGCAAGTCATCTATTCCCTCAGTGAGAGCTGGGTCGGAGTGGACCAGGCTGTCTTCTCAGAGCTGGACACAGACGATGATATCTCAGAGACGATCATCGGCTACCTCCAAAGCTCAGGAATACAGGTAGCAAAGGTGCCGGCTGCAGTGGACTGTGTCTTGGCTTCCTACGTGGCCGAGTCCGCTGAGGTGAAGAAGGTTACTCCGTCTTTACTGCGGCAGACGATCAGGAAGTGCAAACACAAAGGTCCCTCGCAGGAGAAGCTGCTGCTGCTGGAGTTTGCGCTCAGCGACGCCAATTACAGCGACCTTATAGGCCTGGAGCTCCTGCCACTTCAGGATGAGACCTTTGCATCATTTTCATCTTCTGTCAGTGAAAAGGATGCCATTTACATCGCATCTGAAGCGTTCCCCAGGTAAAACTTCAGTATAATACTTTAAATTAGGTTGTTTTATATATTTTTAAAGGGTCAGTGTCACTGAGGGGCAAAAATTAGGAAAATATCAGTTTACTATCCACAGATTAACCCGTGTTTTTCATTTCATTGTGCTTTTCTTTATTTCTATGATTTTTTTTTTTTACAAGATTCACAAACCATGACATGTTTAACAGATGGTTATAGACTCACACTTATTGCACCTTACTCCTGATCCATGGTAAATACCAAAATACACTATTAAAAGACACACAACCTTTTTCTTCTTACTATCAGACATTAAATACGAGTTTCCCATTTTAGTTTGTTTTGGAGTACCAAAATATTTTCTCTTTTATAAGTGTCTGAATTATTAAAATGTGTTTTATCTTTCTTAAACTTGAAGTTGATATACATCTGCTTAGTATTTCATAGAACTGCTATTAAACACATCTTTTCAGATTTGCTTACAGATTTTTCCATGACTGAGATCAGAGCTTTTTCATTACCACAATAAAATACTGACTTTGTTGTCCTTAAGCCCCTTTGGTACTAGTTTGGCAGCTAATTAGGCTCATTTGACCCAAGCCTTACCTTCCTGTCTGATCTCTTAACATGTTACTTCATTACTTTCATATAATGTTTCCTCTTGATGTCTTCTGTTTCGCGAAAATCACTAGTCTATCATAGACACAGCATGATACAGCCACCTCCATACTTCACATTTTGTCAAAACCTCTTGCTTTGAGGCACGTCTCCAGTTAAAATAAATGTTTTGAAGGAACCCATCAGAAGCATTAAAAACCATCACATCACCATCTGGGATTTCCCAAATCATTTGAAGGCAGTAAACGTAGTGTATGTGTGGATAATTTTTCTGCCGTTCAACAAAAATGAAATAATTTTAATGATCCTAATTGACACAAAACAGTAAAAGCTTAACCTGATTTAATGGGAAACCATGGTTACATTTGTTCATTGGTGTAATGTACGTACAAACCAGCGAAGATTTAAGCTGAAAGTTTCAAAGTGGTATTAATTACTCCTGCTGATTTTACGCTATGTTACCTACTTTTTCTTTCCTTTATTCTTAGGTCTCTCTATCCAGGACTTGAGCGTCGATTCCTACTGGAAGCGGTGAAGCCTTCAGTGATGGACAGTTTAAAGAAGGCGGCCAAAAGCAGAGGTAGTAAAACATTTCAAAATTACATTTACAAGACATCAATATAACATACTGTAAATATTATACCTTTTTGTACGTCCATCCTTAACCCAACAGTGGCTTCACCACGTTGTACTCAGTCTCTACTAGGACCAATTTGTGATGACTGTGTGACATATAGCCTTGATGTTCATTAGCACATGTTTATCTTACTTACATTAAATTTGGTAAACTGCTGGCAGATAAGTTAGGAGGAGATGACAACAGAGGGAGCAGAGAGTGAGCATTAGGCATGGAGCAGTTTCAGGTATCAGGGTACTTTGAAGTTTTAAGAAGATGTTGAGGAAACAGCTGGATCGCTTCCCCCTCCCCCACCTGTTGTTGCACATAGCTTGTCGAAAAACAAGCATTTTTCTTTTGTTACCCAAACATATAGCCAGACTAATTAACCAGCTAACATCAGTTTTTTATGCTCCTGGTGTTAGTATTTAAAGGACGGAACCTCAGAAAAAAAAAGATTGTGTTCTGCACCATTAGCACTTTAAAAATAACAACAAAGTTTAGTAGATGTTAAACGGGTGTCTATTAAATATTTTTTGCTATACCTGATAATCTAATTAACAATGGTTGATTGTTGTTAATATCCTTATTATAACTGTCGTAATCAACACGTTACATTATTTTACCAGCAGGAGGAATACTTGCTGCTTTTCTGTTTGAAGGGAAAGAAATTAAAGCCATTTAAATATATTTGATTTTAATCATTTTGTAAAACTTTGAAACAGTGATATTTTTAAATAATGGTTAATGTATAGTGAGAATCTGATACTGGAAATTAATAAACCATAACAATTCACAAATGACTTTATTTCCTCAACTATGGACAAGTAGAACATGAGCTGGGCAAAAACTAAATAAATAAACTGAGTTACAGCTCCAAAATAATATATACAGATAATATTGGAACATAAAGGCAACATTTGGAGCAGACTAAGCATTTGACCTATTTATCCTTGGTGCTATATTTTAAATAGGTTTATTATTGTTGTTTATGTTGTGTGACTCTTCAGCATTATCTCTCTGCTGTCTAATCCTCACACATGCACAAGTAATTCACATATCTCAAAGATACTTTTTATTCCAGAGATATGTTCATCTTCCATTAATTTGTTATTTATTAAATTCCAGTGCAACAGTTTCATTGGGGGTGTTCAGGTAGGTATTGCAAAGTCTGGCAAATATCTTTTCATCATTAACCAAAACTAATGTGTGGCTGCAGACTCACAGATGTGATGAGTAAAATAAACAACTCACATATTTCGATTCTTTCCACTTTTTTTTTTTAATCTAGAGACTAAACGTTTTCTATTATCAGGTTGGCCCACTATGTGGAGGGTTCCTGTATTCTTTCATGTTAAAATCAGCGTTGCATGTTAGAAGTCTGTTTGAGCTATCTGCTGCCTGCATTTTAGGACACAAGACTGTCCTCAAGAATAACGGGAGACTGATTTGAGGAGAATTGTGAACGCTTGTTTGCATGGCTCACGTGTGTTATTGTAGAATCTTCTTAAATGTTGTATATGCATATTTTTTTATTAAAATGTTTTTTTCTTGTATTGTTAATCTATTTGCCAAGTGTTGCTGGTTTTTAGAAAATAAACAGTTGATTATGCTCTTAAAAATATATCATTAAATGTAGAAAAAACAGGATCAGATTTTGATCAGAATTTTCAATTTGACCAGTGGCTAAAAATTATGCATCTTTGCACATGAACATCAAACCTAACTTAAAAACCTTTTTATGTTAGGTTTTGTCTAAAGTTATATATGAGACTGAATACTGTGTTGTGTGTCATTTTAACAGGAAGACCCTGTACTCAGCTACAAGTGTTGAATCCGGAACGATCAGCTCGACTCATCAAGGAGATCCTCTCCACAGCCTGGCCAACAAGAGACTTCAGTGTAGAGTGGGAACCTGGAAACAAGGAGCTCAAGCATCCCACAGTATCCTGGTTAAAAATGGTGTGGAAGCATCTCTATATGGATTTTTCTGAGGACTTAAACACATTTGAAGACATGCCTTTGATCCCGCTTATGCCCCTTGAGGAAAGCATGAGCACAGCTAAGCTTCTGCGTCTCAAAACCCCTTCGCCCATAATTCACGTGGATGATGAAGAGGCACCCATTTCTGAAAGCCTCCTTGACATTCTGGAAAAGCTTGGTGGTGTTGTCATAAAAAAGCTGGACTCGTGTTTGCAGCACCCTCAGCTTAAGTGCTACATCCACCCGTGCTCTCCTGGTATGTTTTTGCAAGTCCTACACAGACTACCAACACAGCGGTTGTCTAGCCAAGTCTCAGCTTTCTCAGCAGAAGAGAAAATCACGCTCAGAAAATTTCTTGCGGGACTGTCCGACATCACGGAAAAGGAGAAACATACATTACTTGATCTCGCTATCTTTGAAAAAGCGGGAGCCTCTGCTGAAGGTACCTCAGCGTTTACATCAATGAGAGGCGCAAAAGCCTTACATCACAGAGCCAAGTATCCACCAGATGTGAAGCTGTCAGAAAACCTTGTGGCTTGTCATGATGAGGAATCGATCCGTCTCATCAAGATGCTCAACGTGGAACAAGTTAAAACAACAGAATGTCTGAAGATGATTATTCAGGACATCGACAAAGGGTTCTACTCAAAGGATGAAACTACCCAGATCATGCTCTGGGCTCTTAAACATCTGGGGTTTTTAAAGAACGAAAACTCCTCTGTGATCGGGTGGCTGTCTGCTCTTAAATTTATTGAGTTGCCCTGTGGAAGGTCGGTAAAAGCCTCAGATATTTTTGACCCTGAACTAGAGATTTTACAGCATTTGTTCTACAAGGAAGAGAAAACGCGGTTTCCCACGAGTACGTTTACAACATCTCCTGATATTCTCCATTCACTTCGACAACTGGGGCTCAGAAATGAGGTGCAGGTCAGTGAGAAAGACGTTCTCAAAGTGGCAAAAAGGATAGAGGAGCTGCAAAGCAGCGAGGAGCCTGAATGGGACCTAATAATCAAAAAGGCAAAAACACTCCTGCAAATTCTTAATAAACAAACCAAGTTGATCAAATCAGCAGATATCCAGGCAGCACTGCTACAGCTGAAATGGGTACCTGTCTGTAAGGAAAGACCTCTAACTTACCCAAAATCCCTTGCTTGGGTTGGAGATGCTCTTAATATCTGCTCTTTGTCTGAGATGTGTGAATTATCCCACGCAGTGCTAGTGGGATCTTCAGTAGCACTGGTTGAACACACCTCTGCAGGTTTAAAGAAGGCGTTGAAACTCACTATAGAGCCACAGGTGGATCAGGTTTTGCAGCACTTGAAAGCTGTGAACGACTGGCATAAATCCCAAGCATTCACTACAGAGGACTGGTACCAATTTCAGCAGATCCTGTTTGAGATTTACGGATTTATGCAAGCTCATCTTGAGGACGCGAGAGAAGCGATGAAATCCTGCCTTTTTGATTGGGTGTGGACTGGAAAGACGTTCTCATCACCCGGCCAAACCGTCTTAAAACCGCTCCCCGATCTCGACCTGCAGCCTTACCTCTACTCTCTGCCAAAAACAATGAGAAAATTTCACAAACTCTTCAAGTTTTGTGGCTCGGTTGAAGAGGTCGTCCCAAGCCATGTGTTTGACGTGATCGCCACTATCCAAAAAAGATGTGATGAAGAGATAAGCAAGGAGGAAAGTAAACACAATATTTTGCTGTTGATCAACATCCTTAGATGGCTGTACAACAATCAGATCCCAGTGGACACTAATATGCACCTGCCCATTCTTTGCTACAAGAACTCAAGCAAATTAGCCATGAAACCCATTCACGAATGCACCTACTGTGACATCAAGGTGGACGACTTAAATGACTTGCTCGAAGATGCCTCAGAACCAATTATATTGGTCCATGATGACATCCCGATGAAAACTGCTGAATGGTTGAAAGTCCCGTGTCTGAGCACAAGGTTGATCAACCCAGAGAATCTGGGATTTGAGCAATCAGGCCAGCAAGAACCTCTAACAGTGAGAATAAAAAATATCTTGGAGGAATATCCATCTGTAGCAGATATTTTTAAGGAGCTCCTCCAGAATGCTGATGATGCCAGCGCAACAGAGTGCAGTTTTCTCATCGACATGAGAAAAAACAACGACATCCGGGAAAATCTCCTCGACCCTGGCATGATCATTTGCCACGGGCCCTCTCTGTGGTCTTTCAATAACGCTGTATTCACAGACACAGACTTCCTGAACATCACGCGGCTCGGCGGTCAGTGAAGAGATGCGAAGCGGACAAAGTTGGCAAGTTTGGCTTGGGTTTTAACTCAGTCTATCACATCACTGACATCCCCATCATAATGAGCAGGGAGTTCATGATCATGTTTGATCCAAATATCAATCACATCAGCAAACACATCCGAGACAGGTCCAACCCAGGGATAAAAATCAATTGGAGCAAACAGCAAAAGAGGCTGAGAAAATTTCCCAATCAGTTCAAACCTTTCATTAACGTTTTCTCACTGCCAGCTGCCTTTAGCTCAAGACTCGCCATACAAATACAGTGGTACTCTTTTCAGACTCCCATTCAGAACCGAGCAGGAGGCCTCGACCATGAAATCAGTATCTGTACTACAACACCACAGATATCTATTCCCTGGTTTGATGAGTTTTCAGCATATGTGGCCATAGGTTCATTCTGTTCACGCAGCATGTTGATGTATGGTCTTAAATACCTGAAATTTGATGGAACCGACCCCAGACAGCCACAAGATGTAGTGGCCATCACCAAAAGCGTCTGGTCAACCAAAGCCTCACGTAACCCTTGAGCACCTAAAATCTGCAGCAAAGGTGA